>NW_021849029.1:0-29717 GCF_003651465.1 Formica exsecta | reverse complement strand
ATATTAAAAATTATACGATTTATGTCGTGTTTAGTATCATTTTTATCGCAAGATTCTCATTAATCCATTATAATTATATTCATATTAATAACATCCAAAATGTAAGTTTCAGTTTTTATTTTGTAAAATGTTTATATTTTGTACATAAGGAAAGATCCCCGATGCTATAGAATCGACAAAAGCAAGAGCAAGAAATAATGAAGGAGCAAGCGAGATGACAAACATGAAAGAGTTCCGAAGTCTCGCTCGCCAGGCTCCCTTTATCTGTAATCTTTGACGTGTATATGTCATCTTATTATAGAAAATAAAATCTCTGTATTTCGCATTTTATATATCTGAAAATAATTGTAATGGATTAATTACATTTTGCGTTTAAAATGACACTAAATATGACATAAATCGGATTATTTTTAATGAAATAAGTAATCATAATTTTAATTATATAATTGATTAAAAATTATCCGATTTCGTGTTTCGTATTATTTTAATTGGTAAAATATCATTAATTCATTGTAATTCTTTTCGGATCAATAAGCGCGAAAAACAAAAATTTTACAGTAACGGTATATAACGCGAGAGATTATAGATAAAGCGAGCCTCGCGAGCGAGACTTTGGAAGTCTTTCATGTTAGCTATCTCGCTTGCTCCTCATTCGTTCTCTCTTTCTCTCTCTTTCTCTGCTTGTTCTTTATTGTATTCTTTCATTCTTATTATTATAATCTTTTATTTGTTCGACTTTTATTCTTTCTATTCTTGTTTTCTTATATGATAATAAATTAATTTATTCATCTTTATTTTATATAGCATAAATAAGATATTGTATATTTTATAAATAAAAAAAGTATTATGTATGTGTGCGTGTGCGTGTGTATTTTTGTATGTGCATGTTGTATTTAACTAAAGTGAAACGTAATTATGTATTGTATTAACTACATATAGTGAAATAAAAAAAGAAAATAACTTGTATTGTATATCTCATTTATGCTGTATAAAATAAAAATAAATAAATACATTTATTTATTTTTATGTAAGGAGACGAGAATAGAAAGAATAAAAGTTGAGCAAATAAAAGAATATAATAATGGGAATAAAAGAATACAATAATGAACGAGCAGAGAGAGAGAGAGAGAGAGAGAGAAGCGCGAGTGAACGCGTAAGTGAATATGCGAGGAGCATGAAGCGATACGTAGTTCATAGCGAGCGAGCGATTAGAAAGAGACAGAGCGTGACAGAGCGTATGATTGAGAGGAAAAAGATACTGCAATAATGTTAGTGCGTACATGTATATTACTCTCACACGCATGAAAGAGACGAAGATAGTACGATTATGTCTGTGTTTGTCATGTACGATTGCAGCTCTGTCTATCGCGACATCACGCAACTAATCTACTGCTCTGTTTTACTCTTGAGCCTCCATCTCACACACATATGCACGAAAATTTTATTTTGCAGAATCTTTTTTATAAAGCTTCTAAACTCACTTCTTTAAGTTCATTTATACTCTTTGATGAAATGCCGAGTGCGGGGTTTACTGATTAGGCACGTGCAGATTACAAATCTTTTATATTAAGTAAATGTTGACGGCACAGGCCGATAACTAAACTGTAATTTTATCATTTTTTTCCACTTTTCATATGAAATGTTAAACTCCGCCTTCCGTTATTATGTATACTTTAATTGTGAAAAAGGATTTTTTGATATCTATAATCAACAAAAAGATTTTGCAAAATAAAGTTTTTATCGGTAAAACAGACCCTTTGGGATCCCCTTAAGGGAAGCAAGGAAGCTTTTAAAGCATGTGGATTTCGAGAGAGAGCGTCGGCAACGAGGTTAATTTTTCCCGCTTTGTAACTGATTTCGTAATCGTATTCAGATAATTTCAACCTCGATTTCCAAAGCCTCGAGCTGGGGTCCTTTATCGAATGCAGCCAAACCATCGGCTTGTGATCTGTCAAGATGGTAAATCGTCTGCCGTATAGATAGTGGCGGAAGTACGTGACACAGTACACGACAGCTAGACACTCCTTCTCAATTGTAGAATACCTTCCCTCAGCGTCGTTTAATGTTCTGGAAGTATAAGTTATAGGTAAGTCTTCCCCGATTTCGCCTTGACTCAATACATCTCCTATGGCGTATCCGCTAGCATCTGTGGTTAATAGGAAAGGCTCGTTAAAATTAGGATATTGTAAAATTGGTTCTTTACAAAGTTCGTCTATGAGTGTGTCGAAAGAATTCTCTTGTAAAATAGTCCAAATAAATGAAATATCTTTCTTTAATAAGTCTGTTAAAGGTTTTGCGATTTTAGAAAAGTTTTTTATGAATCTACGATAGTATCCGACTAAACCTAAGAATTGTTTTATGTTTTTATAGTTTTTGGGGACCGGAAAATGCTTTACTGCGCTAATCTTATTAGGGTCTGGCTTTACACCATCGCTTCCTATAATATGTCCCAAATTAGCTACTTCGTGTTTCAGAAATTAGCATTTATCGGGTTGCAACTGCAATTTCGCTTCTTTTAATCTTTGCATAAGTTCTTTGATTTTAATTTTATGTTCTTCTAATGATCTGGCATATATGACAATGTCGTCGAGGTAGACAAAAAGTTCGTTCCCTTGTATTATAGTCCTGTTAACACGTTGTCCATTAGTCGTTGGAATGTCGCGGGTGTGTTTTTAAGACCAAAAGGCATTCGTTGATACTCATAATGGCCGTATGGTGTGCAGAAAGCTGTTTTCGCTTGATCCTCAGGGGCCATTGGTATCTGATGGAATCCTTGTGCAAGATCGAAAATAGAGAAGTATTTCGCACTACCCAACTGGTCTAATATTTCTACAATGTTAGGCAATGGTTATGCGTCTCCAATCGTTTTCTCGTTCAATTTCCTGAAGTCAATGACCATTCGCCATTTCTTCTGTCCGTCGGCCGTGGATTTTATGGGAACGATCCATAGAGGAGCGTTGTATGGCGAAGCTGATGGTACTATTATTTCGTCTGTTAATAGCTTTGTTGCTTGCCTATCTATCTCTTTCTTGTGGACAGACGGATACCTATACTGCTTCACATGTATAGGTATATTATCTGTGGTAGGAATGGAATGCTTGACAAAGGTAGTAGATCTGAGATTTTCTCCGGGAAGATGGAAGCAGTCTGCATGCTCCTCGAGTATGCTTTTCACTTGATCTGCCTCTTCATCGTTTAAATGCTCTACGTTTATGAGAGCCTGAAGCCGTTGTACACGGCTAGAAGATGTCGGAGGGGCGTCTAGAATTTTAGAAAAGACCCTCGGATCTGGAGATATAGCAAACGTATCGTTCACATTTAGAAGATCCTCGAGACCTGTCGACCCTGGAAACGTGTCGATAGAACTCTTGAGGCTGGAAAATACTGGAAGCGTGTTACTGAAATTAGAAGAATCCTTATGGTCTAAAAGCCCTGGAAGCGTGATAATAGAATCCTCAAGGCACGAAGATGCTGGCGATGCATCTTGTGTAGTAAGAATATCTTCCTGGTCTTGTGGTGCCGGAAGAATATTTAATGTATTTGAATCGGAAGATTTGCCATGGTTGGAAAGCTCTTCTTGGCTCATAGATTTAAAATTTAATTGGGGGTGCTCTTCGAAGTCGCCTGGTATAAAGAAGTCCTCCAAAGGCATTGGGTAGACCTCAATGGTGTAGTCTCGCTCTGTCAAATTGTAAGCTTTGATGTGCCATTTCCCTCGGGAATTTTTGACTAGAGCTTCACCCAGAAGCAATCCCTTTATTGGCTCATTTCGAGGAATATAACCTTCCTTCTTTTCTGGATTTGTGATGTTGAACGCAATGTTAACAATAGAACCTGAAGGTATTGCGACTTTTTCGTTTCTGAAAAAAGGCACCTGAATATCCTCAAATACTAAGCATTCTTGTTTGTAGTCAACAATTGCATTGTTGTTATTCAAAAAATTGGCACCTATTATGCCGTCGGCAGGTATGCCGAAGTCGTTCTTGACGACATAAAATTTAGTATTTAGTATTCTTTCTCATGATTTCAAAGGTGGCTGATCCTAATGCCTTAATCGGTTTACTAAAGATCCCTTTTAAATTCAGCCTATCTTTTACGTTTATGGGTGTACTTTTTAATATTCCGATTTTAACTAAATTTAAGGAAGATCCTGAGTCTACCATAAAAAAGCAGTATTAGTAGAGTAGTAAGGCCGGTTCTAACTCAGGTCCTCTGAGGGGGGGGTGAGGGGCGAGGGGAAACCAAAGCGGGGGGTATGACGTCACGCGGGGGAATTGCATCCTAACCGGTAGGCGAGGGGTCCGCGGAGAGGGGGAAGGGGAACCGCGTCCTAACCTGCGGCGAGGGGACCACGGAGAGGGGAGAGGGGGCCGCGGCGAAATCGGTAGGCGAGGGGTCCGCGGAGAGGGGCGTGGGGGACCGCGGCGAAATCGGTAGGCGAGGAGTCTGCGGAGAGGGGGGAAAATAGAACAAGAGGTATAGATGAAAATCACTTAACTGATGAGGAATTTCAGTGTATAGCACCAATCAATAAACAGCAGTTTGAAGAACTTTTTACTTATTGTGATCCTGTACTTCAAAATGGAAAACTAAGATACGTAAGTAGAAAGGATTTGTTGATCTTCTTGTGCAAGATAAAACAGGGATTGAGTGACGATTTTCTCAAAATCATTTTTGATTTCCTAGTAGACAAACTGTCAGTTCTGTTGTGGCTTATGTTAGGACATCTTTATTACAGAGATTCGTCCCGACTAACATTGGACCCGAATCAATAACAAGGCAAGAGTTTATTATGTAGCATGTGACGGAGTTTGCAAATGAGCTGTATAATTTTCAACCCGAAGAACCAAGAGCTGTCGCTGTAATTGACAGTACCTACGCGTATATACATAAAAGTAACAATTTTCGGGTATTGCGCCAATCCTATTCCGTTCACAAAAATCGACATCTTCTTAAACCAACCTTAGTTGTAGCTCCCGATGGTTACATTCTAACGATTTTTGGTCCCTATTTCTCTGATGCTCGGAATAATGATGCCGAAATCCTCCGTCAAGAGTTCGAGATAGATGCAGAAACATTACAAAGCTGGTTTCAGAATGGTGACATCGTTTTGGTGGATAGAGGTTATCGTGATGCAATACCCTTACTCTAGCGTTTAGGCATTGATCACAAGATGCCTGCATTGCTTGAACACGGACAAAGGCAACTTCCAACGCAAGATGCGAATGATTCACGTATCGTTACAAAAAATCGCTGGGTAGTCGAAGCACGGAATGGCCACTTGAGGTCAGTTTTCAAGTTCTTAGCACAAACAATAAATCTACAGCACGCAAAAAACCTTAATGGATTCTATCGCAGAGCTGGAGCTATACTAAACAGGTATCATCCTATTATTAAGGATTCTGCGGGGTCCTTGGCGTGCGCCCACCGCATTTCTCCGCGGACCCACCGCATGTACCGCCGATGGATAAGATCGATAATCACAAACTGAAATATATTAATAATATACATCACATATAATGTCGCACACAAAGACGGTGAACATTACTTACCAGATTATTGGCATTTTCGAAATATTTATTCACTTCTTTACTTCTTTTTAAACGTACTTCACTTCTTGTCAGACACTTTGTGACGGACATAATGGGATAGACAATGTCTCCATTAAACATTTGGAGTAGGGCATGTATAACTTACTAAAAACGCTTACCTTCTGCACATGATAAGAAGACAAAAGTAAACACGTTCCCGCGGACAAAAGTAAGCACGTTCCCGCGGACAATTATCTACAAGTCTTTTAAATATGAATGTAATATTATTATTATTATTATTATTATTATATGTAAACCACTATCGAACGTTAAGAAAGGTTACACGCCAAATTGATCGACCGAAGTGTTTAAGATTGTTAAATTACAGAAAACTAATCCCGTGACCTATGTACTCAAAGATTCCTGTGGTAATCCCGTCGCCGGTGGATTTTACGATTACGAGTTACATCGCGTTGCTAATCTCGACGTACATTTCGTGGAAAAGGTGATACGCAAAGAGGGTGACAAGGTTTATGTGAAATGGCTGGGATTTGGTGCTGTCGAGTGAACAGACCAGGGCCCCAGATAGGTCAACGACCGGAAGGGTCGCTCTTACTCTATCGAAAGGTCGTTCTCTCGGCGGTCCCTTTTCTGGTAAAGGAACTGAATCCTTATTACCCGGGACGGGACCTTGTGCGATTTCGGATAACAGGAAGGAGGTCGGGTTAATGAATTACTCGAATTTAAAATTTAACGTTACATTTATTCAAGAAAATAATCAAAGTTACGGATTCGCAAAATGGAGAGAAGGTTCAAAGGAAAGGAGATATAAAGTATTTAATGACCAGAACTTAATTTAATAATAATATTATTAATCATGTGTGCTTGTATATTAATCGAAGATTCGAATTTAATAGCAAACTGTTCCTTTTGAGAGGAAGGGTAAAATAATGTAGGAGAAAGGTAGAAACAACAGAAAGAAAATAAAATAAAATAAAAAAAGATTCTTTAGTAGACTCACTACTTGTTGTGTGCGAAGGAAAAGATGATTACTCTCGATGACACAGTGATGAGGGATCTTCTGTCTCTCGTGAGAGAGCTGGCTGGAAAATTTGGCTCGGAGATCCGGTTGATTTCGGTGGTGTTCGTTGATGGATTCAAGGGCACACCACTCGTTGCTTGACCGCACGAATATTATAGTTTCTTAAGTGATATAAGTATAACTCTGCACTGCACAACGCGTAGAAAAATGCGAGGATAGACTTATTGAATACTGTATATTGATACGACAGAGCGATTGAAACTCGCTGTCTAGACAACTTGGAGTCGTGGAAAGACGAATACTCGAGCCCGGAGCTAACTACTAGCTAAGTAGTGAGTCGGTTGAAAAACGAAAACGAAGTGAATTTTCGAGCGAAGATTTATCCTCTTTTATCGTTCTGAAAGATTAGTCTCGCCTGCTAGATATTTCTTGGTTTATTGTTTACGTCGTATGCAGAAAGGTTCCAGAGCGCAATTTTTTATATCAGTGAAAGAGTTTTTATGAAAGAAAAGGATCGTGAAGTCCACCGGACGTAACACCCCCCACCTTAAACAAATGTTGGGGGTGCACAACATTTGCAAATTTGTCTAGCATGGAAACATGCTGCCGATTACTATACGCGGTATCATTTGCGGTCCTTCGAATTCCAGTAAGACTAACGTGTATACAAATTTGATAGAAAGTCCACACGGTGTACGTTTCGAGAATGTGTACGTATACTCGAAATTACTTCAACAACCGAAATATCGATTCTTGGAAAATTTGCTATTATCGATCGATAAAATTGGTTATTTTACATTCTCTAATAATATGCAAATTTGTCGATTCTTTTCTTTCGGATTTTGACTTTAACATATTTGGAAAGAACCCACATTTAATTTTATGATTAAATGTGTTTTCTCACATTCTTAAAGTGTAAACTGCCTTTTAGGATAACATTTTTAATTTTTGGATAAAATACTAGTCTTAGATTCTAAATTACAATTATTTTTCCTTTAAGGCACGTTTCTTATTCTAAATTATTCTAAGTTAAACGTCGCTGGTTATTCATATATTTAGTTTTGTCTAAATATTTTTCTTCGAGCGTATAGAACTCATTTTCCTTTTCCTTTTTTTACTCTCTCTTTTTATTACGATCATTAGGATTGCCTGTGTTACCATCGCCTCTAAAGGAAAAGGGAATGGTCGGGTCCGCTGGTCGAAAAAGGCTTCTATTCTTCGGTCCATCGGTCGAAAACCGGAGCTCCCCACCCTTCGTCCAGGGACTCTCTGGGAGTATGTAGATATATTACAATGCAGGCTCTACATTCGCTTGCTGGTTTGATTCTTACAATCAATTTGTTGCATATGGTGCAGTTCGTTTGAGTCTCGGCTGAATTTTTGTGTACTAGATTATGCGGCGGCACCATTGTATACCCTTCCTTTTGTTCGTCGGACATACAGGTATAACAAGAGTAGCAGACTTTGTAACTATCGCTGGGGTGTTGGAAAAGCGAATTTTCGGTCAGTTTGACGCATCGTAGTTCCATCAGGTATCCGTAGGTTTCGGGATGGTCTTGTGGTCGTACACCGTCAGGTGCCTCGCGGTGTTCTTCTTCTTGGATTTCGGTTGGTCAGCATGAGGCAATGGTACGCTGGCATTTTACTGTAATCGATAATTATCGATAATACAACAGAATAAAAGGAAAATGTTTCTATTTTCTCCTTATAATTAATAATTATTCTAATGGATAATGTTAGTAAGGATATTACACGTTGATCTATATGTGTATACATATATATATATAGATTTTGATAACACAAGAGTAAATAGTGTTAATAGCGAAGAATACAAAAATATAATGTATGATTAAAAATAAGCCTTTTTTATAATGTCATTCAGGGTAGGGTAGATCTGCACGTCCATATGTGCACATGTTCTCCTTTGTTTTTATACGCAGGGAAACACATACTCGATCTTTTTTGTGTTTTGCTGGGCAAGACCGAACCGAATCAATGCATTCTTGAAATCATAAGATCCATAAAAACTATCTACTCGTATTTGCAGTTTTACTAAGGCAGCCCCTTCCCAAAAAAGCTGTACTATCTTTATCCACCCTTTGTGTTCTTCTGCCATGAACCGGCAAAATTCTCTCGTGTCGCTAGGCCATATTGAGGTAGGGGTTATGCAGCTCGTATAAGGCAAGCCACATGCAATTGTTTGCCACGGCAGTTCCTTCAATTCATTTTCTAGCTTGTAAATTTCATGTATCGGCAGAATAATTTTCGTACCGATGTCTTTAAGAGAGACTTCAACCATGTCTCTTGTTCCTTTAATTTTAGTTATCAATCCTCTGTGCCAGAATCCATCATCTTTAACAGCGACCGCTTTTCTCCGTTTTATCTCTTGCGATTCGAGAGGCAAGATGACGCGTCCTGTCATCCAAAAGTTGAAATCTTCTAAATTTTCCAAGTCTCTTTCGTTATCTCTAAGCCGCACCCAGAAAAGTAACGGTGATTCCACATGTGTGATTTTTACTGCTAGACGTTCGCGAGCTAGTTGTCTGTTGTCGATTGATTTGATTTCCATTGTCTATAATGAGTAATCGCTGATTAACAGATATGTTTTTATTTTCTATTTTATAAGCGGAAGCATGTAGCTTAAAGGTTTCCTTAGGGCGTATATTAAGGTATTGCTTAATTCTAATAGTTTTTCCCCTGTTTTTTTTATAGGATAATTTTTGTTATTATCATTACTAAATGATAGACGCTAAGATATGCTAATATTAATGATCTCCCTATGTCTTTTTATTATTATTTTTTTTGTTTTCCTTTGTTTCTCCTTTTTTCCTGATATATATATATATATTGTGTAGTGCGGGGAGAGGTAGTGGTGTGAATGTAATTAAAGTGTATGAAATATAAGCAGTTTATTTGTAAGTAGTACGAGGTTGTTTACATGTTATGTTTATGCAGTTATGAATGTTATGTGTGAGATATAAATGGTGAGTAACTTAAAATTATAGTACATAAGTTTCGTTTCGATCTCTCTCTTTTGTAACTTAAATTTAGTATGCAAGTGTATATACAGGGTAGGCCATTTTAACGTATCCACTGAAATATCCTAAAATCTATAAGTTTAAGACAAAAAAGTTTTAGACAAAAGTTGTATGATTCACAGGGGGACACATGATGAAAATATGGACTTGACCTTGAACCTTTTCAAGGCCAAGTCAATGTGATCGATGTTTTCTTAAATGGAACCCCCCATTATTTATTGCATATTCTTGTAGCTTATCTCGAGAGCTTTTCAAAACACTATAATAAAGTATTTTTTCATTAAGTACTTTTTGAGTTATTTTATATTTTAATCTGACATATTTTGATATAAAAAATAAAATATCTCGTAAAATATTTAGTTTTCGATAATTTTACCGTAACACTTTTATGTACAGAATTCAATACTGTTACTAAAGTCTTTTTATGTGTAGGAAATTCATGCAGATTTCCTAAAATATAATGAATATGACACTAGAACAAAATTCTATAGATTTTACTCTGATTTTTCGTTTTTTTAAAAGGTACTTCATAGAATAAATAGAATAAAAATGCAGAATACATTGCATTACGTAAGGTGTTTCAAATTTTTCCGTATAAACTTTAGTAATGTTATATGAGCAGAAAAAAAATGTTACATAAACATAGGTCTTCAAAATGATTTATTAGAAAGTTATGGCCAAAATACAAAATATGTAATAAAAAACAATTTTATTTAAGTTTGCATTTCAAAGTGCCGTCCACCCCTGTCAATACAAGCTATACATCGATGTAATATTGGATTTATCACTCTAGAAATTTCGTGCCAATTTTGCTTTATCTCTGCAGCTGTATACAAACTTTCACTTTTTGGGACAATGTTCTACATGATAATGCTCGCTACCAGTATTCATACAAATTTTCACGATCATTCAATCATGCAATCATTTTAATTTCAAATAGTAAATATGACTATAAAAAGGATGAGATAATCGGTGTGTCACTTATTTATGGCAAAATTATTATTTATTCAATACAAAACTCTAATTTTTGCAATAACTTTCCAATGAAGTATTTTAAGACCTATACACATACACACACACACACACACATATATATACATAAAGACAATTCTAAGCATATATTTAAAAGATGTTAAATGTTACGATATAAAATAATAAATTTTGTAGAGTACTATTACATAATATTAAAGTATTGACATTGAAAAATTAATGTTGAAGTTACAAAAAAACTTGACCTTCTATAACTCAAATTCTTTTTCGTATCTAAGAAAGAATTATATAACATAAAACTAGCAAACATTAATCTTCGGATAAAACTAATAATTAATTTACAATTTTTTAACTCTTCATTAAAATAAAACGGTTTGTAACTTGAAACAAGATTGCGCTAAGTTGTGGTGAAAAAATTAAATAAAACTTTAAAAATACAGATATACGAGTATGCTACTTTAAAGTTACATGGTGTTATAGAAAGTTAATTTTAAATAATATTTTTAAAGTATTCTCTAAATAATATATTTTTTTAAATTATTATTCAAGCACAAATAACAATTCGTTAGGTTATTCTGCGCATAAAAGTATTAAATACTCACTTAAAAAGTAGTAATCAATATTTTTATATGTAATATAATCTAAACAATTAAAATGTGTTCAAGAAAATCATATATGTTCCCCATATGTTTATCATTTTATATCGTAATAACATTAATCGTTTAATATAATGCAATATGTATTAACTTACGTGTCTACAATGCACCTTTGATCAAATTCTGAAGCGGTCTGAAGAATAAGAACCCTAAGAAGCGCTGCAACATAAGATATTACATAAATATACTGATACTCGTAGACAATTGTGGTTTATGATTTTAAATGTTATTACATAAACGTTATCACTATGTAATGTATTCCTAACCCAAACTATTTTTATCAATTGTTAAGATGCTTTATTATTAATCAAATAATATCATTAATAAATATGATGTCTATCGCATATATTTTCTCATTTTTAATAGATTATTAATGACATCGATAAATGTTTCAAACACAGATTAACTGGTTTCGAAAAACAATTATTATTCAAGCACAAATAACAATTCGTTAGGTTATTCTGCGCATAAAAGTATTAAATACTCACTTAAAAAGTAGTAATCAATATTTTTATATGTAATATAATCTAAACAATTAAAATGTGTTCAAGAAAATCATATATGTTCCCCATATGTTTATCATTTTATATCGTAATAACATTAATCGTTTAATATAATGCAATATGTATTAACTTACGTGTCTACAATGCACCTTTGATCAAATTCTGAAGCGGTCTGAAGAATAAGAACCCTAAGAAGCGCTGCAACATAAGATATTACATAAATATACTGATACTCGTAGACAATTGTGGTTTATGATTTTAAATGTTATTACATAAACGTTATCACTATGTAATGTATTCCTAACCCAAACTATTTTTATCAATTGTTAAGATGCTTTATTATTAATCAAATAATATCATTAATAAATATGATTTCTATCGCATATATTTTCTCATTTTTAATAGATTATTAATGACATCGATAAATGTTTCAAACACAGATTAACTGGTTTCGAAAAACAATTATTATTCAAGCACAAATAACAATTCGTTAGGTTATTCTGCGCATAAAAGTATTAAATACTCACTTAAAAAGTAGTAATCAATATTTTTATATGTAATATAATCTAAACAATTAAAATGTGTTCAAGAAAATCATATATGTTCCCCATATGTTTATCATTTTATATCGTAATAACATTAATCGTTTAATATAATGCAATATGTATTAACTTACGTGTCTACAATGCACCTTTGATCAAATTCTGAAGCGGTCTGAAGAATAAGAACCCTAAGAAGCGCTGCAACATAAGATATTACATAAATATACTGATACTCGTAGACAATTGTGGTTTATGATTTTAAATGTTATTACATAAACGTTATCACTATGTAATGTATTCCTAACCCAAACTATTTTTATCAATTGTTAAGATGCTTTATTATTAATCAAATAATATCATTAATAAATATGATTTCTATCGCATATATTTTCTCATTTTTAATAGATTATTAATGACATCGATAAATGTTTCAAACACAGATTAACTGGTTTCGAAAAACAATTATTATTCAAGCACAAATAACAATTCGTTAGGTTATTCTGCGCATAAAAGTATTAAATACTTACTTAAAAAGTAGTAATCAATATTTTTATATGCAAAATAATCTAAAGAATCAAAATATGTTCATGAAAATCATATGTTTCCCATATGTTTAACATTTTGTATCATAACATTAACATTAATCGTATATAATCATTTAATATAATGCAATATATATTAACTTACGTGTCTACGATGCGCCGGAATAATGGGAATATATCTAGGCATAAGAATTTTCAAATTATTACTGGAAACAATAGTGCACGGATATGCTCTACATACAGTATATGGATGGTCCATATACTTACTGGCAGCCGTATGGGATTCTCTTACTCAACTATTACTGCATTTGAGAGTAAGGCGCCAGCCGCCAGGTCGAGAGCCTACAGCTCCGATTTCTGACTGTCAGAATCAGGCCGTTTATACCGAAATTAAAAGAGAGTCGGACGGAACCTATCCTTCTCTCCCCGCTAGAGAAGCTACTACCTACACATTGCAACTCAGAGAATAAAGCGGCTTGAAGAAAGGAAATTTATCTCCTCTTTTCTTTTCTCTTTCCTCACTCCCCTGACTTTCTTCACCTTCCTGCTCCCTTTAAAGGAAAACTCTATATATATATATATATATATATATACAAACAAAATACTCCCTCATTAACACACATAGCCACATATATATATAAATATATTTATACGAACAAAAAATATAACCTTGTGATGGGAATATATTAAAAGATAAAACAATAAAGTAAAACAGAAAAAATTAAGAAAGAGTAAAGCAAAGCATTAAAATATTAGAAAAGAGATCAAGGAAAGATAATTAAGAAAGAGTAAATAAGTAATAAAAGATTATTAATAAAATAAAAGTAAGATACGTGACTAAAGAGAAGGAAGTCACGGTCAAGTTCTCGGAAGCTGAGTAAGCAGCTGACGAGCGGAGCACGAGACATGCTCCGGTCAGGGACACCACACTCCTCCCTAATTAACGACTTAATTAATTAAGATATATAATAAGCGCGAGATGCACCGACGCTCGCTACTCGCTCACTACTCGCTCGCATATATCGATAGTATCGAAGTACCGTACGTATCGCGCCCGACTATTATAATCGCGACTAAGTGAAAGTGTACAAGAATCTGTGAAATATATCAATTTATACCTAACGTCCGGGAGTGTCTTATTTCGAGCGTGGATCCTAATCCTTTGGGCGTATAAATCCCTAAAGACCTCTTCCTTAGCGGCTAGAGGCACAACAACATTTTCTTCGTATTGTGAATTTTTATAATTGTGTAAAATTCGTATTTTATTTATATGTTTTTATAAGCATAACTACAATATTTTCATTAATTTACAGAAAGTGAAAATTTTCGCCGATTTGTTATTAGAAAACTGATAACCTTGGAGATGAAAATGAATATAATCCAAAGATATCAAAAGGTTATTGTACAGAAACAGTCAGTTGGTATCTTGGATTCAGAAGAAAAAGAAGTCGACATTTTCCAAAATCTATCACTCAAAAATGAAAATGAACTTGAAGCGATAGAAACAAAATTAAACAACGACTCAACTTATAGAAAATATATGGTGAGTTATATCCCTGTCTTTTTATAAAATAATTTTAAATATAGAATAATTTTAGTTATATCTCTGATGTTCTACATGGAATAAGTTTATGTAATTGAGTAATGAAATAATTGTGATTCAATAATATTATAAAACAACTGGATAATATAGTGAATGTAAATGTTTGCAACGTTAAAAAATAATATATAATATAGATAGATAAATATTAATGTGCAAGATAACTTTATAACAAATATTCTAAAGACGCATATTACTTTAAGACTATCATATTACCATTTTCTTATGTAAAAGTTTATTTGTATTTAAAGTTTTCTTCCATAATAATTTTCTATTGCATTTCTGATCTCAAGATTTGAGTTTTCATCAAAGTATATCTTCATTTTGTAACATCATTAGAAAGCTTTTTAAAGTAGAACTAAGTCAATAAATGATGCTAGGCAAAATATTCAACTGATATTAACTGTGTAATTATATTTTAGAATAAACAATTGGCCCAACGTGTAAGCCAAGATACGAAAACTTCGTGCATTCGACTTATGAGGCAGATTTTTACAAACCAGTTGGCAATGAAATACAGTTGGTATGGAGCAAAGAAGAAAAATATCTTCTCAAACTTACAGTTATGTAAAGTAATTATGTGTAAGTAAAATAAATTCAGAATTGCAATTTTGAATTATTTAACGGCATAATTTTATATACAAAATATATACATTTATAAATATATTTATAGCAATTTACTTATTGAATTTAGAGACATTTTTTTTATAAATATTGGTATTCTAAGCAATTTTTATATTGACATTAAAACAAATTTGTTCTTACATTTTATAATTGATTTAAATTTAAACAAATTACTTTGAAAATTAATATTAACAAATTATTAATGTTTAAAAATTAATATGTTTCAGGTGTGATAAGAAACTCCCATGCAGATGCAACAGATGATCAAATATCATCTCCAATAAAAATATGGTTGGCCCATGCAAAAGAACGTGCTGCTAAAGAAAAAAGTGATATTTGATGGATAAAATATGTTTTGATAGTTCCTAAAGTTCAAGTTATCAATATATGAATTTCGTTGATATTTACTGCGTGCAATGCAGAGAATATAGTATATTATAATATATTAAATAATATTTTATAAAGAAAATTTCTTAGCATATGTATATTATATGTATATAAAATATATGTGCAATCAATAAAAACGAGAGAGAAACTTTTTTTATCAAAAAGTAGGAACTTCATATAAAAATAAATACAAAGTGTGAAATAACATTTTTTGTCTAAAGCTTTGTTTATAAACTAAATAACTACATTTTTATTTATTTTTTACATGAAGAATCTATTTTTTTATCTTACACCTATATATTCCAACAAATTTCTATCTTCTATATATATCCATATATAATTTATTAATAATATGCTTAAAATATTCTACAAATATACTGATAATATACCAAGAGATATTTCGAGTAGACACTGGTAACGCGCTCAAAATATTTTATTAATATACTTATAATATACCAAGAAATATTTTCAGTATATACTGAGTAGGCTTCTAGGGCAGACATAGGAACATTGTCATAATGACGTCTATTTTTGGTCTATAACGTCGGCGACTAATAATTGATATTTAAAAGACGTCATTTTTTAGACTAGCCAAGAACGTCATTTTGAAGACGTCCTATGGTCATCTAAATAAAGTCTTTTTGTAACTAGTTTTAAGATTATAATTCATTTGCTTACCGTTATGCGGCGCGTTATTCACTATCTATACCCGTATTCAAATTTTTGTCATGAGCGTATATAAAGCGTGCAAAATGCAGTTAATAATATTGTAATTATTTTTATCAGTTCAACTTCTGATGCGATTCCCGTACCGGGAAATTCAGATACTGAACTGATTTTTGAAAAATCGGATAGATAATGTCTGATTTTAATTTATTCGGACAATTTCTGTCCAAATCAGTGAAAATCGTTCGTTATTATCTGTTTAAAATATAAAACAGAAATTAACTTTCATATAAATAAAATCTTTAATTTTATAAACTAGATTATTTAAATTTACCAATAATATATATCACATTAATATGTGTTATTATACATTATTATTGTCATTGTGATCTCAGTTTTGCCGTCAAATAAACGTCAGAAAATGACGTACCGTGGATGTGACCAATCGACGTCATTTTCAGGTCTCATGAGACCTAACTTAGGACGTCTAATAAGGAAGAGGTCTTTAGGGATTTATACGCCCAAAGGATTAGGATCCACGCTCGAAATAAGACACTCCCGGACGTTAGGTATAAATTAATATATTTCACAGGTTTTGGTACACTTTTACTTATTCGCGATTATAATAGTCAGGCGCGATGTACGGTATATCGATACTGTTGATATGAGCGAGCGAGTGAACGAGTAGCGAGCGATGTTAATGAGCTATATTACTGAGCTAGCCTCGGTGCATCTCGCGCTCAATATATATTAATTAATTAGGTCGTTGATTAGGGAGGAATGTGGTGTCCCTGACCGGAGCATGTCTCGTGCTCCGCTCGTCAGCTGTCTAGTCAGCTGCTTACTCAGCTTCCGAGAACTTGACCGTAACTTCCTTCTCTTTAGTCACGTATCTTTACTTTATTTTATTAATAATCTTTTATTACTTTTATTCTTTCTTAATTATCTTTCCTTGATCTCTTTTCTAATTTTAATGCATTGCTTTACTCAGCTCTTTCTTAATCTTTTCTGTTTAACTTTATTGTTTTATCTTTTAATATATTGAGAAATTGGTCGGGTTACGACATCCCTCCCCCTTTGGAAAAAGAAAATTAACTATACGTGAATTTTCGTCTACATACTTTTTCGCTATACATTTTCGCATTTTACAATTGTTTCTTATATCTACCTTATTTCAATATAGCATCGCAGTGTTAGTTATCGCGGTGTCAGTTTCTATCTCAGCTGTTCTATTCGATCCGCTTGCGGTGCCGTAAATATGCTCTTGAATTATTTTCGGTTTGCACATCGGATTTATATTAGTTTCTGGTAGTTTTTTCTTTTCTGTCTTATATTTTAAATGTTGTGTACGTAATAATCGTAATACTTTTTCACTACGCGGGATTACTTCCTCTTTATTTGGCGTTCGTATTACGTTAATTTCTTCTGTTTCACTTCGTTCGATTTCCTCTACACTTACTTGCGGCATTAACATTTCGATTATGTTATCCGTTGTATTTAGAATGCTTGCTGCACATATGTAATTCGTAGGTTCTACTAGGCAATTACCTATAAATATTCCTGGTATTGTTTCTTCTGCCTTTATCACGCCTATCGTGTTCTTATCAGTAGCGACCTGTATTATAGTTTCGCTACGTGGTTTCAATGTCACTTTTAGATAGGGATAAAGCTTTAAGATATGCTGTCCTACCTTTAATTGCTTTGTTTTATAATTGCAAGTGGCTTGATGTTTTCGTAGGAAATCAACGCCTAGTATTCCGTCATATTCTATCGGAAAGTCATCCTTAACAACGTACATAGTATGCTTGATTCGGCGCTTTTCCAGAGTTATTGTCGCCTTAAATTTTCCAATTGTACATATTTTATGTCCCGTTACGCCGGTGAGCGTTATCTTTTCTTCTTTTATTAACGTTTCGCCTTTTAAATGTTTCACTTTAATTAGTGATATTGCGGCTCCTGTATCGAATAGCAAATTTATTTTTTCGCGTTTCGCTTCTCGCATTGGTAATGTGACAAGGTCCAATCCTGTCTGTATATGCGGCGTATTTTTAAAGTGTGATACTTGATATTCAATTGCAGGTCGGTGCGATTTTCTTTCGTTCCTTTCCTCCTCATCGCTACTTTGCGCGGAGTTAAATTTCTTTTTTCCTTGCTCGCTATTCTTGCGGTTTTTATTTTCCGGTCGCGAATTATATTGTTTGGTTCGGCTCGATTGATCTCTATTGGGTCGTCCGTGTAATAACCAACATTCTTCGCGATCGTGTCCGGATTTTTTGCAATAATTGCAATATTTATTTATCGTATTTACGCGGGGTTGTCTATCGGGTTTCGGCAATGAAAATCGATTCGCGTATCGGCTAGTTCGACAATCTCGACCGTAATGCCCGGTTTTTCCGCATTTTTGACATTTTACATTCGTTTGATTTTCCTGTTTATAGGTCGGTGTAAAATTGATTTTGCTTCGCGTGCCGGTCGCGGACGGTCCTTTAACCTTTTCTTCCGCGCTGGCCGCTGCTATTGCTTCTTGCAACGTAGCATATCCTCGCGATCGAACAATTGTTTTAATTTCGTCTTGCAATCCTATTTGGAAATTTTCTAAGGCTTGTTGCTGTATTATTTCCATGATTGCGCGTTTATTATCTATCGGCCGGGTCCTTCCGGCCCTTCGCCTCTGTTCCTGTCGTAATAATACAAAATTATCGGCAGCGATGTGTGTTAGCCACCAAGAATGTAGTTAATAAAAAAACTACGACCTGACGTCTCTCGCTCCTTGAAAGTCTCGGACTCCCGCTCTCGGCCGCTCCTCTTCCTTCTCCCTTCCTCTCTGCCGGATGGGATCCCCCCGCTCGACCTTGCGCCGACAACCATTTCGCGGGCTCATTTCGAGCTTACAGTTTCGATAAAGATTACTACCAAAAGTCGGATCTCGTCGGTCCGACGATTGGTCCGCTCTCTCCCTAAATAAAGAGGACGCAGGCCCCCGAACAACCGCCCCCGATCGGGTCATTCGACCCTTGTGACAGACGTCCCAAAAACGTCACGTCACAACTCCTAAGCGAGTGTCTCTATGCGGTGTAACTAAACGCGTAAGCGAGTGTCTCTATGCGGTGTAACTAAACGCGTAAGCGAGTGTCTCTATGCGGTGTAACTAAACGCGTAAGCGAGTGTCTCTATGCGGTGTAACTAAACGCGTAAGCGAGTGTCTCTATGCGGTGTAACTAAACGCGTAAGCGAGTGTCTCTATGCGGTGTAACTAAACGCGTAAGCGAGTGTCTCTATGCGGTGTAACTAAACGCGTAAGCGAGTGTCTCTATGCGGTGTAACTAAACGCGTAAGCGAGTGTCTCTATGCGGTGTAACTAAACGCGTAAGCGAGTGTCTCTATGCGGTGTAACTAAACGCGTAAGCGAGTGTCTCTATGCGGTGTAACTAAACGCGTAAGCGAGTGTCTCTATGCGGTGTAACTAAACGCGTAAGCGAGTGTCTCTATGCGGTGTAACTAAACGCGTAAGCGAGTGTCTCTATGCGGTGTAACTAAACGCGTAAGCGAGTGTCTCTATGCGGTGTAACTAAACGCGTAAGCGAGTGTCTCTATGCGGTGTAACTAAACGCGTAAGCGAGTGTCTCTATGCGGTGTAACTAAACGCGTAAGCGAGTGTCTCTATGCGGTGTAACTAAACGCGTAAGCGAGTGTCTCTATGCGGTGTAACTAAACGCGTAAGCGAGTGTCTCTATGCGGTGTAACTAAACGCGTAAGCGAGTGTCTCTATGCGGTGTAACTAAACGCGTAAGCGAGTGTCTCTATGCGGTGTAACTAAACGCGTAAGCGAGTGTCTCTATGCGGTGTAACTAAACGCGTAAGCGAGTGTCTCTATGCGGTGTAACTAAACGCGTAAGCGAGTGTCTCTATGCGGTGTAACTAAACGCGTAAGCGAGTGTCTCTATGCGGTGTAACTAAACGCGTAAGCGAGTGTCTCTATGCGGTGTAACTAAACGCGTAAGCGAGTGTCTCTATGCGGTGTAACTAAACGCGTAAGCGAGTGTCTCTATGCGGTGTAACTAAACGCGTAAGCGAGTGTCTCTATGCGGTGTAACTAAACGCGTAAGCGAGTGTCTCTATGCGGTGTAACTAAACGCGTAAGCGAGTGTCTCTATGCGGTGTAACTAAACGCGTAAGCGAGTGTCTCTATGCGGTGTAACTAAACGCGTAAGCGAGTGTCTCTATGCGGTGTAACTAAACGCGTAAGCGAGTGTCTCTATGCGGTGTAACTAAACGCGTAAGCGAGTGTCTCTATGCGGTGTAACTAAACGCGTAAGCGAGTGTCTCTATGCGGTGTAACTAAACGCGTAAGCGAGTGTCTCTATGCGGTGTAACTAAACGCGTAAGCGAGTGTCTCTATGCGGTGTAACTAAACGCGTAAGCGAGTGTCTCTATGCGGTGTAACTAAACGCGTAAGCGAGTGTCTCTATGCGGTGTAACTAAACGCGTAAGCGAGTGTCTCTATGCGGTGTAACTAAACGCGTAAGCGAGTGTCTCTATGCGGTGTAACTAAACGCGTAAGCGAGTGTCTCTATGCGGTGTAACTAAACGCGTAAGCGAGTGTCTCTATGCGGTGTAACTAAACGCGTAAGCGAGTGTCTCTATGCGGTGTAACTAAACGCGTAAGCGAGTGTCTCTATGCGGTGTAACTAAACGCGTAAGCGAGTGTCTCTATGCGGTGTAACTAAACGCGTAAGCGAGTGTCTCTATGCGGTGTAACTAAACGCGTAAGCGAGTGTCTCTATGCGGTGTAACTAAACGCGTAAGCGAGTGTCTCTATGCGGTGTAACTAAACGCGTAAGCGAGTGTCTCTATGCGGTGTAACTAAACGCGTAAGCGAGTGTCTCTATGCGGTGTAACTAAACGCGTAAGCGAGTGTCTCTATGCGGTGTAACTAAACGCGTAAGCGAGTGTCTCTATGCGGTGTAACTAAACGCGTAAGCGAGTGTCTCTATGCGGTGTAACTAAACGCGTAAGCGAGTGTCTCTATGCGGTGTAACTAAACGCGTAAGCGAGTGTCTCTATGCGGTGTAACTAAACGCGTAAGCGAGTGTCTCTATGCGGTGTAACTAAACGCGTAAGCGAGTGTCTCTATGCGGTGTAACTAAACGCGTAAGCGAGTGTCTCTATGCGGTGTAACTAAACGCGTAAGCGAGTGTCTCTATGCGGTGTAACTAAACGCGTAAGCGAGTGTCTCTATGCGGTGTAACTAAACGCGTAAGCGAGTGTCTCTATGCGGTGTAACTAAACGCGTAAGCGAGTGTCTCTATGCGGTGTAACTAAACGCGTAAGCGAGTGTCTCTATGCGGTGTAACTAAACGCGTAAGCGAGTGTCTCTATGCGGTGTAACTAAACGCGTAAGCGAGTGTCTCTATGCGGTGTAACTAAACGCGTAAGCGAGTGTCTCTATGCGGTGTAACTAAACGCGTAAGCGAGTGTCTCTATGCGGTGTAACTAAACGCGTAAGCGAGTGTCTCTATGCGGTGTAACTAAACGCGTAAGCGAGTGTCTCTATGCGGTGTAACTAAACGCGTAAGCGAGTGTCTCTATGCGGTGTAACTAAACGCGTAAGCGAGTGTCTCTATGCGGTGTAACTAAACGCGTAAGCGAGTGTCTCTATGCGGTGTAACTAAACGCGTAAGCGAGTGTCTCTATGCGGTGTAACTAAACGCGTAAGCGAGTGTCTCTATGCGGTGTAACTAAACGCGTAAGCGAGTGTCTCTATGCGGTGTAACTAAACGCGTAAGCGAGTGTCTCTATGCGGTGTAACTAAACGCGTAAGCGAGTGTCTCTATGCGGTGTAACTAAACGCGTAAGCGAGTGTCTCTATGCGGTGTAACTAAACGCGTAAGCGAGTGTCTCTATGCGGTGTAACTAAACGCGTAAGCGAGTGTCTCTATGCGGTGTAACTAAACGCGTAAGCGAGTGTCTCTATGCGGTGTAACTAAACGCGTAAGCGAGTGTCTCTATGCGGTGTAACTAAACGCGTAAGCGAGTGTCTCTATGCGGTGTAACTAAACGCGTAAGCGAGTGTCTCTATGCGGTGTAACTAAACGCGTAAGCGAGTGTCTCTATGCGGTGTAACTAAACGCGTAAGCGAGTGTCTCTATGCGGTGTAACTAAACGCGTAAGCGAGTGTCTCTATGCGGTGTAACTAAACGCGTAAGCGAGTGTCTCTATGCGGTGTAACTAAACGCGTAAGCGAGTGTCTCTATGCGGTGTAACTAAACGCGTAAGCGAGTGTCTCTATGCGGTGTAACTAAACGCGTAAGCGAGTGTCTCTATGCGGTGTAACTAAACGCGTAAGCGAGTGTCTCTATGCGGTGTAACTAAACGCGTAAGCGAGTGTCTCTATGCGGTGTAACTAAACGCGTAAGCGAGTGTCTCTATGCGGTGTAACTAAACGCGTAAGCGAGTGTCTCTATGCGGTGTAACTAAACGCGTAAGCGAGTGTCTCTATGCGGTGTAACTAAACGCGTAAGCGAGTGTCTCTATGCGGTGTAACTAAACGCGTAAGCGAGTGTCTCTATGCGGTGTAACTAAACGCGTAAGCGAGTGTCTCTATGCGGTGTAACTAAACGCGTAAGCGAGTGTCTCTATGCGGTGTAACTAAACGCGTAAGCGAGTGTCTCTATGCGGTGTAACTAAACGCGTAAGCGAGTGTCTCTATGCGGTGTAACTAAACGCGTAAGCGAGTGTCTCTATGCGGTGTAACTAAACGCGTAAGCGAGTGTCTCTATGCGGTGTAACTAAACGCGTAAGCGAGTGTCTCTATGCGGTGTAACTAAACGCGTAAGCGAGTGTCTCTATGCGGTGTAACTAAACGCGTAAGCGAGTGTCTCTATGCGGTGTAACTAAACGCGTAAGCGAGTGTCTCTATGCGGTGTAACTAAACGCGTAAGCGAGTGTCTCTATGCGGTGTAACTAAACGCGTAAGCGAGTGTCTCTATGCGGTGTAACTAAACGCGTAAGCGAGTGTCTCTATGCGGTGTAACTAAACGCGTAAGCGAGTGTCTCTATGCGGTGTAACTAAACGCGTAAGCGAGTGTCTCTATGCGGTGTAACTAAACGCGTAAGCGAGTGTCTCTATGCGGTGTAACTAAACGCGTAAGCGAGTGTCTCTATGCGGTGTAACTAAACGCGTAAGCGAGTGTCTCTATGCGGTGTAACTAAACGCGTAAGCGAGTGTCTCTATGCGGTGTAACTAAACGCGTAAGCGAGTGTCTCTATGCGGTGTAACTAAACGCGTAAGCGAGTGTCTCTATGCGGTGTAACTAAACGCGTAAGCGAGTGTCTCTATGCGGTGTAACTAAACGCGTAAGCGAGTGTCTCTATGCGGTGTAACTAAACGCGTAAGCGAGTGTCTCTATGCGGTGTAACTAAACGCGTAAGCGAGTGTCTCTATGCGGTGTAACTAAACGCGTAAGCGAGTGTCTCTATGCGGTGTAACTAAACGCGTAAGCGAGTGTCTCTATGCGGTGTAACTAAACGCGTAAGCGAGTGTCTCTATGCGGTGTAACTAAACGCGTAAGCGAGTGTCTCTATGCGGTGTAACTAAACGCGTAAGCGAGTGTCTCTATGCGGTGTAACTAAACGCGTAAGCGAGTGTCTCTATGCGGTGTAACTAAACGCGTAAGCGAGTGTCTCTATGCGGTGTAACTAAACGCGTAAGCGAGTGTCTCTATGCGGTGTAACTAAACGCGTAAGCGAGTGTCTCTATGCGGTGTAACTAAACGCGTAAGCGAGTGTCTCTATGCGGTGTAACTAAACGCGTAAGCGAGTGTCTCTATGCGGTGTAACTAAACGCGTAAGCGAGTGTCTCTATGCGGTGTAACTAAACGCGTAAGCGAGTGTCTCTATGCGGTGTAACTAAACGCGTAAGCGAGTGTCTCTATGCGGTGTAACTAAACGCGTAAGCGAGTGTCTCTATGCGGTGTAACTAAACGCGTAAGCGAGTGTCTCTATGCGGTGTAACTAAACGCGTAAGCGAGTGTCTCTATGCGGTGTAACTAAACGCGTAAGCGAGTGTCTCTATGCGGTGTAACTAAACGCGTAAGCGAGTGTCTCTATGCGGTGTAACTAAACGCGTAAGCGAGTGTCTCTATGCGGTGTAACTAAACGCGTAAGCGAGTGTCTCTATGCGGTGTAACTAAACGCGTAAGCGAGTGTCTCTATGCGGTGTAACTAAACGCGTAAGCGAGTGTCTCTATGCGGTGTAACTAAACGCGTAAGCGAGTGTCTCTATGCGGTGTAACTAAACGCGTAAGCGAGTGTCTCTATGCGGTGTAACTAAACGCGTAAGCGAGTGTCTCTATGCGGTGTAACTAAACGCGTAAGCGAGTGTCTCTATGCGGTGTAACTAAACGCGTAAGCGAGTGTCTCTATGCGGTGTAACTAAACGCGTAAGCGAGTGTCTCTATGCGGTGTAACTAAACGCGTAAGCGAGTGTCTCTATGCGGTGTAACTAAACGCGTAAGCGAGTGTCTCTATGCGGTGTAACTAAACGCGTAAGCGAGTGTCTCTATGCGGTGTAACTAAACGCGTAAGCGAGTGTCTCTATGCGGTGTAACTAAACGCGTAAGCGAGTGTCTCTATGCGGTGTAACTAAACGCGTAAGCGAGTGTCTCTATGCGGTGTAACTAAACGCGTAAGCGAGTGTCTCTATGCGGTGTAACTAAACGCGTAAGCGAGTGTCTCTATGCGGTGTAACTAAACGCGTAAGCGAGTGTCTCTATGCGGTGTAACTAAACGCGTAAGCGAGTGTCTCTATGCGGTGTAACTAAACGCGTAAGCGAGTGTCTCTATGCGGTGTAACTAAACGCGTAAGCGAGTGTCTCTATGCGGTGTAACTAAACGCGTAAGCGAGTGTCTCTATGCGGTGTAACTAAACGCGTAAGCGAGTGTCTCTATGCGGTGTAACTAAACGCGTAAGCGAGTGTCTCTATGCGGTGTAACTAAACGCGTAAGCGAGTGTCTCTATGCGGTGTAACTAAACGCGTAAGCGAGTGTCTCTATGCGGTGTAACTAAACGCGTAAGCGAGTGTCTCTATGCGGTGTAACTAAACGCGTAAGCGAGTGTCTCTATGCGGTGTAACTAAACGCGTAAGCGAGTGTCTCTATGCGGTGTAACTAAACGCGTAAGCGAGTGTCTCTATGCGGTGTAACTAAACGCGTAAGCGAGTGTCTCTATGCGGTGTAACTAAACGCGTAAGCGAGTGTCTCTATGCGGTGTAACTAAACGCGTAAGCGAGTGTCTCTATGCGGTGTAACTAAACGCGTAAGCGAGTGTCTCTATGCGGTGTAACTAAACGCGTAAGCGAGTGTCTCTATGCGGTGTAACTAAACGCGTAAGCGAGTGTCTCTATGCGGTGTAACTAAACGCGTAAGCGAGTGTCTCTATGCGGTGTAACTAAACGCGTAAGCGAGTGTCTCTATGCGGTGTAACTAAACGCGTAAGCGAGTGTCTCTATGCGGTGTAACTAAACGCGTAAGCGAGTGTCTCTATGCGGTGTAACTAAACGCGTAAGCGAGTGTCTCTATGCGGTGTAACTAAACGCGTAAGCGAGTGTCTCTATGCGGTGTAACTAAACGCGTAAGCGAGTGTCTCTATGCGGTGTAACTAAACGCGTAAGCGAGTGTCTCTATGCGGTGTAACTAAACGCGTAAGCGAGTGTCTCTATGCGGTGTAACTAAACGCGTAAGCGAGTGTCTCTATGCGGTGTAACTAAACGCGTAAGCGAGTGTCTCTATGCGGTGTAACTAAACGCGTAAGCGAGTGTCTCTATGCGGTGTAACTAAACGCGTAAGCGAGTGTCTCTATGCGGTGTAACTAAACGCGTAAGCGAGTGTCTCTATGCGGTGTAACTAAACGCGTAAGCGAGTGTCTCTATGCGGTGTAACTAAACGCGTAAGCGAGTGTCTCTATGCGGTGTAACTAAACGCGTAAGCGAGTGTCTCTATGCGGTGTAACTAAACGCGTAAGCGAGTGTCTCTATGCGGTGTAACTAAACGCGTAAGCGAGTGTCTCTATGCGGTGTAACTAAACGCGTAAGCGAGTGTCTCTATGCGGTGTAACTAAACGCGTAAGCGAGTGTCTCTATGCGGTGTAACTAAACGCGTAAGCGAGTGTCTCTATGCGGTGTAACTAAACGCGTAAGCGAGTGTCTCTATGCGGTGTAACTAAACGCGTAAGCGAGTGTCTCTATGCGGTGTAACTAAACGCGTAAGCGAGTGTCTCTATGCGGTGTAACTAAACGCGTAAGCGAGTGTCTCTATGCGGTGTAACTAAACGCGTAAGCGAGTGTCTCTATGCGGTGTAACTAAACGCGTAAGCGAGTGTCTCTATGCGGTGTAACTAAACGCGTAAGCGAGTGTCTCTATGCGGTGTAACTAAACGCGTAAGCGAGTGTCTCTATGCGGTGTAACTAAACGCGTAAGCGAGTGTCTCTATGCGGTGTAACTAAACGCGTAAGCGAGTGTCTCTATGCGGTGTAACTAAACGCGTAAGCGAGTGTCTCTATGCGGTGTAACTAAACGCGTAAGCGAGTGTCTCTATGCGGTGTAACTAAACGCGTAAGCGAGTGTCTCTATGCGGTGTAACTAAACGCGTAAGCGAGTGTCTCTATGCGGTGTAACTAAACGCGTAAGCGAGTGTCTCTATGCGGTGTAACTAAACGCGTAAGCGAGTGTCTCTATGCGGTGTAACTAAACGCGTAAGCGAGTGTCTCTATGCGGTGTAACTAAACGCGTAAGCGAGTGTCTCTATGCGGTGTAACTAAACGCGTAAGCGAGTGTCTCTATGCGGTGTAACTAAACGCGTAAGCGAGTGTCTCTATGCGGTGTAACTAAACGCGTAAGCGAGTGTCTCTATGCGGTGTAACTAAACGCGTAAGCGAGTGTCTCTATGCGGTGTAACTAAACGCGTAAGCGAGTGTCTCTATGCGGTGTAACTAAACGCGTAAGCGAGTGTCTCTATGCGGTGTAACTAAACGCGTAAGCGAGTGTCTCTATGCGGTGTAACTAAACGCGTAAGCGAGTGTCTCTATGCGGTGTAACTAAACGCGTAAGCGAGTGTCTCTATGCGGTGTAACTAAACGCGTAAGCGAGTGTCTCTATGCGGTGTAACTAAACGCGTAAGCGAGTGTCTCTATGCGGTGTAACTAAACGCGTAAGCGAGTGTCTCTATGCGGTGTAACTAAACGCGTAAGCGAGTGTCTCTATGCGGTGTAACTAAACGCGTAAGCGAGTGTCTCTATGCGGTGTAACTAAACGCGTAAGCGAGTGTCTCTATGCGGTGTAACTAAACGCGTAAGCGAGTGTCTCTATGCGGTGTAACTAAACGCGTAAGCGAGTGTCTCTATGCGGTGTAACTAAACGCGTAAGCGAGTGTCTCTATGCGGTGTAACTAAACGCGTAAGCGAGTGTCTCTATGCGGTGTAACTAAACGCGTAAGCGAGTGTCTCTATGCGGTGTAACTAAACGCGTAAGCGAGTGTCTCTATGCGGTGTAACTAAACGCGTAAGCGAGTGTCTCTATGCGGTGTAACTAAACGCGTAAGCGAGTGTCTCTATGCGGTGTAACTAAACGCGTAAGCGAGTGTCTCTATGCGGTGTAACTAAACGCGTAAGCGAGTGTCTCTATGCGGTGTAACTAAACGCGTAAGCGAGTGTCTCTATGCGGTGTAACTAAACGCGTAAGCGAGTGTCTCTATGCGGTGTAACTAAACGCGTAAGCGAGTGTCTCTATGCGGTGTAACTAAACGCGTAAGCGAGTGTCTCTATGCGGTGTAACTAAACGCGTAAGCGAGTGTCTCTATGCGGTGTAACTAAACGCGTAAGCGAGTGTCTCTATGCGGTGTAACTAAACGCGTAAGCGAGTGTCTCTATGCGGTGTAACTAAACGCGTAAGCGAGTGTCTCTATGCGGTGTAACTAAACGCGTAAGCGAGTGTCTCTATGCGGTGTAACTAAACGCGTAAGCGAGTGTCTCTATGCGGTGTAACTAAACGCGTAAGCGAGTGTCTCTATGCGGTGTAACTAAACGCGTAAGCGAGTGTCTCTATGCGGTGTAACTAAACGCGTAAGCGAGTGTCTCTATGCGGTGTAACTAAACGCGTAAGCGAGTGTCTCTATGCGGTGTAACTAAACGCGTAAGCGAGTGTCTCTATGCGGTGTAACTAAACGCGTAAGCGAGTGTCTCTATGCGGTGTAACTAAACGCGTAAGCGAGTGTCTCTATGCGGTGTAACTAAACGCGTAAGCGAGTGTCTCTATGCGGTGTAACTAAACGCGTAAGCGAGTGTCTCTATGCGGTGTAACTAAACGCGTAAGCGAGTGTCTCTATGCGGTGTAACTAAACGCGTAAGCGAGTGTCTCTATGCGGTGTAACTAAACGCGTAAGCGAGTGTCTCTATGCGGTGTAACTAAACGCGTAAGCGAGTGTCTCTATGCGGTGTAACTAAACGCGTAAGCGAGTGTCTCTATGCGGTGTAACTAAACGCGTAAGCGAGTGTCTCTATGCGGTGTAACTAAACGCGTAAGCGAGTGTCTCTATGCGGTGTAACTAAACGCGTAAGCGAGTGTCTCTATGCGGTGTAACTAAACGCGTAAGCGAGTGTCTCTATGCGGTGTAACTAAACGCGTAAGCGAGTGTCTCTATGCGGTGTAACTAAACGCGTAAGCGAGTGTCTCTATGCGGTGTAACTAAACGCGTAAGCGAGTGTCTCTATGCGGTGTAACTAAACGCGTAAGCGAGTGTCTCTATGCGGTGTAACTAAACGCGTAAGCGAGTGTCTCAGGCGCTCCTCGCGAGCGGGCCCTTTTATAGCGGTTCTTTAATCTCTCGCTGTCAATGAATTTGAACCTCCGAGTTCGGTTCGAAGATTCAACGCGGCGCCAAACTTTATTGGCCGTCCCTTGAAATATCGGCGCGAGATGAGATTCGGAGCGAGTGATAGGCCGGTGGCCCGTACGTCACGGGCTACGTCACGGCCTCGCGCGTGCCGGCAGCCGTTTATCGCGCGGCTAACCGACAAAGTTGTTTGCGTGTTTTCGTGTAAAACTTATTTGTCACATGGGCTTCAAAAGTCAAAAAACACCAAAAAAATAATAGCGATAATAGCGATAAGAACATTGTTTTTCGACTTTGATCGCGATGGAATAATATTGCGAAGCCCATGTGACAAAGAAGAAATTGTAATTTAATTAATTTAATGCAATCTCAAACAAATATACTAAGCATTTTATTCCTTGTATGCCTATCAGTATTGAATTCATTAGCCTTTGAAATGTGGCTGGCGCATTTTTTTATCCGAAGGGCATTCTATTGTATTCGTAATGCCCGTGAGGTGTGGAAAAAGCAGTTTTCCATTTGTCGCCTTCTTCCATCGGAATTTGGTGGTATCTGGATGCTAAATCCAGGGTTGCAAAGTACTTGGCGTTTCCAAGCTAATCTAATATATATTCGGTAAGGGAAATGAATCTCCTATTATTAGATCATTTAATTTTCTGAAATTAACGACTACTCGTAATTTTGGTTTTCCTGACGCATCGGCTTTCTTA
>NW_021849028.1:1104-1218 GCF_003651465.1 Formica exsecta | reverse complement strand
CCGAGAAGCGTTGTTACTTAATTTTCTTGATGTGTGATGAAAACTATCGGTATATCTCACTTGCAGGTAGGTAACTAAGTCGTTCCAAACGAAGGAAACTTGCGTACATAGCAA
>NW_021849028.1:0-111 GCF_003651465.1 Formica exsecta | reverse complement strand
CGAGAAGCGTTGTTCCTCAATTTTCTTAATGTGTTATTAAAACTTTCGGTATATCTCAGTTACAGTTACGTAATTAAGTCGTTCCAAACGAAGGAAACATGCATATATAGC
>NW_021849027.1:0-271 GCF_003651465.1 Formica exsecta | reverse complement strand
AGGAAATTAAGGAACAACGCTTCTCGGCTCACAGAGCTAGGCTCGCTATGTGCGCATGTTTCCTTTGTTCGGAACGACTTAGTAGCTTGCCTGTAAGTGAGATTTGCCGAAAATTTTCATAATACATCAAGGAAATTGAGGAACAACGCTTCTCGGATCACAAATCTGAGATGGAAGTGTACGCAAATTTCCTGCGTTTAAAACGCCTTAGTTATGTGCCTGTAGACGAAATTGGACGAAAATTTTCATAACACATCAAGGAAATTGAGGA
>NW_021849026.1:143836-144623 GCF_003651465.1 Formica exsecta | reverse complement strand
CCCCCGTTTTTCTTTTTTCAACGGGGGAGGGATGTTATAGCCCAATTATAGTCTTCCGACTATAACTCGAAGCCGAGGAAGACGTATAAAGTTACGAGCGCAATCGCTGACAAAGCGAGCCACGCGCGGAGGCCACGCGTTCCCGAGACTCGAAGAACGATACGCCGGAAATGCAAGCAAAGAGTATACGTAGCTTGCATCCGGGGTTTTTCCACCCAAAATCGAGCGACACGACCACCTATGGTCCTGTCGCTAAGCGATCCCCTCCAAAAAACTAATCGAACAGGAGGTGATAAAACTACCCACTTCGAACGAGCGCTAGACAGTCCTAATCACAAAATCACACGAACCAGTTATAATCATACAATTACATAGTGCGAATAAATAAACAATAGCAATCACGAGACAGACTAACGTAAACGATTTAATTATAAAGAACGTCCCAGCTGATTTCGCGACGGCAGCCGCGATATCTGGCACGCGCAGCAATTCTATATCACGATAAGCCGAGTTGAGGTGCGAGAAAGACAAGAAGATTTAAAGCCGATGTATGAGAATAAAGGACTTTATTTCTACTAAGAGTACACATAATTGGTGACCCGGCGAGACGACCCTGCTCGATCCTGAGCTCCCTAGCTTCTAGTGGCCAACGATCCCAGAACAAACCCCGTACCTCCACCGAGGGGCACAACACATAAAACATAGAGAAAATTTAGTCAATGATTTTCAAAAAACAGCCATGGAAAATATGAAAATGGCTGGCGAAGTTGAAAAGCAACTCGCTATT
>NW_021849026.1:126853-143120 GCF_003651465.1 Formica exsecta | reverse complement strand
TGCGTGCTTCCTGTCCATGCATGTACTTTGGTATATTTCAAACTTTTAAGTTTTACCTTTTCCTCTTCTCCCGGCCCATGCGTTCGATTTACTACACATAAATAAATGAATCTGCTAAAAATACTGTTCGGGAGTCGACCTCGACGAGATCGCCCGAATCTTGAGAAACGCTCAGAGATGAGCGAGAAGCAATGTGTAGCGCGAATCCGAAGATTCGCTGGAGGAATAGGAGTTGAAAGATTACTTGCGTGAGCGTAGTTTTAAGAACGTTTATTAGAAAACACCGGGAGCGAGCCACGACCCGTGTCCCGCGAATAAGATCGGAAATCTTCTGAATGTCCTTCGATGACCTGCCCTTCTCCGCGTTTCGGAAATCTTGAAGGGCTTCTTGCTAGAAGCCCTTGCGAGAACGGAAATCTTGCGCGCGGACGCCGGATGGTTTTTAGCGCGAGGCAGAGCACATACGCGATGCGGTGAACGATCGGCGGCTCTCGAACTCCCCACTTACAATTTAACAATCTTCACTAACAAACGAAACGATTAGTCCGGATCTACAATAGGTGATTTAAGCCCTAAGCCTTAAAAAATTGACTAATCACAGTCGAGTATTCTCCTCATACTTCACTATGATTGGTCAATTTCTTAAGGTTTAAGGCTTAAATCACCTATTGTAGACCGGTACTTAAACGATTTAACCATAAAGAACTGATTGCCACGATAATATGATGCGATCGTGAACGAGACACTTCGGTTTGAAATTGAATAGAACGCGAAGTTGACAATGAGTAGCGCGAAACAACACGAGCGAGATTACGACACGAGAGAATATCACGAGAAATGATGATACGAGAAACTATGATCGATTGCTATCGACCAGCTCGAATCGTTGTCAGCGGCAGACTGAATAACGACGGAAAAGAGTCGCGGTCGACCGATTTCCATAATAGGATATTTTCGGCGCCGAACGTTCGAGAATATAGGTGTTTGTCACACTTTTTCTTTGTTATGATCACGCGATCACGCGCCGATCGGCTGATCGCGACGATGTTTATTCTCGCTCGTGTCTTGATTGCGGCTCTTACCGTTCAGATTTGTCGGTTGAATTTACAGTTTAAATTTATCGATTAAATTCAACGTTTCAATCTTGAACACCAATAAAAGATATTGAAGATAATTAAATATGTGGCTTGACAGGAAAACAATATTTTATATCGTAAGATATTATATAAAAACGAAAAAGGAAACAAAAAAAACCGAAAACCAATTTGGATCAAAATTTTAATTTGATATTCTAGGTCGTTTGCACGATTCTACTAGAGATGATATATCCACAGAGATTTTAGATGAACTAACGCGCATCAACGAGGATAATGATGTCTCGCTTAAAGAAGAACGTTTTTCTGTTTTAATAAATTTCATTTTCGAGAAAGAGCATTCACATAAATATGTGGACCCAAACATCGAGAAAATTCGAAGACCGAAATTTGTAAGACGCGGATAACACGATATATCTAAAATTTTGAAAAATTCAACTCCCTTTTCTAGCCGTGTCTTCAAAGAAATATCACATTGCAAATCGCAAAGTTCTGCCTGAAATTCTAGGCTTTGTTCCTCGATTTGCACAGTGAGAGGATTCTCAAAAAGTATTAAATCTTTTCGTAGCGTTTCAAAATCTCTGAAACGCGAATCAAATTGATTTATTAGAGAATCAATAATATTAATTTGTTTTTCAAAGTTACAATTTATGCCGTGTTTTTCAAAAAGAATCTGGCAAGAGGGAAAAAAGTGAAAAATATTATTTTCTAAATGATTTTTAAACAAATGCAACTTTCTACGAAAAGAATCGATATGACTAACTAATTGTGAAATAATTTGATTGGTCTTTTGCAGCTTTAAATTTAAAATATTTAAATGATTTGTTATATCAGTTACTAGAGCAAGCTCGCAAAGCGAGTCTAAATCTTCAAAAAAATTTAAATTCATCATATTTTGCAGAAACCTTCCTGCAGAGATTTTCCTTTTCTTGCAAGAAATCTCTTTTCTTGTTGCAGAGAACTTTTCCAAACATTTTCCTGCACCGAGCCACCGAACTTCACAATACAATGTATAAGTTGCGTTATGCTTTTCGAGAAAGAATAAAAACTTTCGATGAGAAAGAAATTTTTGACCGCCTTTAATTATGTTAATAATTTTTGTGACGGTTTGCATTGCTGTGCATAGTTTCACAACATTCCCACATAATGCTTCTTGATGAATAACGCAATGAATGACAGGGATCTTTAAACCTCGCTGCTTTAATTGACCGAAGAATCCATTTTTCGAACCTATCATTGCTCTTGCGCCATCAATTATGATAGCTGAACATTTTGAGAAATCTATATCAAATTTTTGAAGAGTCTGGTTAACAGCTTCGAAGATATCAGTACCCCTTGTTGTGTTATATAGTGGGACATAATCTAAGAGCTCCTCGACATATGAAAAATTGTTTTGCACGATTTGAGCAAAAATACTCACAAGTAACACTACCCAACTGATACTCACCGATTTGAATGAAACTTAACATACTTGTTAAATACCGAAAAACATTAAATACGTGTTTTTTTGTTTCGGCTATACACGATTTTTAGGGGTAGAAAGCACCCCTCAACCCCTGGAGGTGGAAACAGTTATGGCTAATTATTTCTGAAACGATACATTTTCTGAAAAAAGTGCTTAGGACCAAAGTTGTAGAGTTCAAAGTGATGCACTTGATGGCGACCTTGAAGTCGACCTTGAGGTCGATTTTCAAGGTCATTTGAAAATCATTTCATGTTTTTCAAAGGGAGTAGTTTATTTTTCATCCCGAGAATCGATAAAGCGTAAAATTTTACATTCAGAACATTGGTGATTTGTAAATAAAACAAGCCTGTGCAATTTAAAATTGTTCATTGATCCAACCAATTAAGGCACTTCCGAAACATCTTCTGGATTGTCTTCAACTAAAACAGCATCAGTAATCACACTAGCATCAGTACAGTTCAAAGTATCATAAGTCTCTTTAAATATATCAAAATTGATAGCGTCTTTTATCAAATCTGCAAGTTGAGAAGCGAATGATCTTTCTTCATCTGTTATTCTAGATTCTATATTGTACACTGGGTCCTCGAAAGTGAGGCATAATAACTTTAAAATATTTTTTGGGTTTAATGACATTATGAAATTTTACAGATTAACAATGCTTTGATAATATTATAACAGAGATTCAAAGTAAATTCATAGAAAGCAGAGTTTATGATTGTAAGCCTAAATGAAATTAACACAAAAAATAGTCGTGGGAACAAATGATGGAAAAGTACTTGCAGTAAATACTTTCCGAAAGAATTTTGAAAACATTCACGAGAAACAGCAGTCGTAAGAACAATTGTAACACGTAAAACTATAAACAATGAACACTCGCCCAAGTACAGATGTGAAAATGATAATTGAAGGTATATTCGAACGAAATTCACGAGCAAGATAACTCATAGCAAATAACTGATCAAGAAGTAATTCAACAAATCAATTCTGAAGACAGATTTAGAGTCAACGCATAAAATTACTGATTATAGATACAGGATGTGGTCAAAGTCCGGCAACGGCTAATTATTTTCAAATTTAATTGACCTTGAAAATCGATGCTCTCATCGAGACATAATGAAAAAAAAGAACAAGATTCTAATAAGGATTTTAATTTTTTTTCTAAAGTAGAAACAATATCATTTATGCGGGATTTTAATGTTTTGTCACTTAAAGGAATACTAGCAGCTTCTTCAAGAGTTAACGAATTTCCAAACGACTCTACTGTTGTGATGAGGCATTTCTTTATAAATTTTCTTTCACGAAACGGCTTGGAATTTTTCGCGATAAGATTTGGAATTAGATATGACGCTGTAAGAGCTTTTATCGAAGATGTAGCACTATCGACAGAAGTCAAACTACAACCTTCTTGATAAACTAATTTCAATCCCTCAATTAAATTAAATTTCTTCTCGTCCACATATTTCGAATATTCATTTATGTGTTTAGTTTTATAATGTCTATAAAGAATGTATTTTTTTATAAGAGAGGGTTGATAACCACACAAAAGACAAGTGATTTTATTACAAATAGACGCGAAAAATATTTTTTCCCATACCTTATCAAAAGATTGCACGTATCTTTTGTCCTTATCCATTTTTCAGATAATCCAGGAATAGTGAACCGTACGACTAACACACGATACACTATCACTATTACGCAAATAGCGTGACAAACACTTTTAACTTTAATAATGTCGATCTCCAAAACTCTGCAATCTCACACAAGAGTTTAAATGCGCTCGTCTCACTATTAAATATCGTTGAGCGTTGAGAAACAGCAGAAGAGAGAACGACAATCGTTCGTCGTTTGTCGTTTGTTTTCTCTTCTTTTTTGTTGTCAGTGCAGGAAAATGTTTGGAAAAGTTCTCTGCAACAAGAAAAGAGATTTCTTGCAAGAAAAGGAAAATCTCTGCAGGAAGGTTTCTGCAAAATATGATGAATTTAAATTTTTTTTGAAGATTTAGACTCGCTTTGCGAGCTTGCTCTAGTAACTGATATAACAAATCATTTAAATATTTTAAATTTAAAGCTGCAAAAGACCAATCAAATTATTTCACAATTAGTTAGTCATATCGATTCTTTTCGTAGAAAGTTGCATTTGTTTAAAAATCATTTAGAAAATAATATTTTTCACTTTTTTCCCTCTTGCCAGATTTTTTTTTTAATAACACGGCATAAATTGTAACTTTCAAAAACAAATTAATATTATTGATTCTCTAATAAATCAATTTGATTCGCGTTCCAGGGATTTTAAACAGAAAAACGTTCTTCTTTAAGCGATACATCATTATCCTCGCTGATGCGCGTTAGTTCATTTAAAATCTCTATGGATATATCATCTCTAGTAGAATCGTGCAAACAACCTAAAATATCAAATTAAAATTTTGATCCATATTGGTTTTTGGTTTTTTTTGCTTCCTTTTTCGTTTTTATATAATATCTTACGGTATAAAATATTGTTTTCCTGTCAAGCCACATATTTAATTATTTTCAATATCTTTTAGTGGAATAGGCCTACTGGGGAAAAACCACTTAAAAAAAAACGCATCGCGATAGTACCTCATGGGTGATGTGGAAAGCTATTATAAAATTGTAATTATATATATATGTATATATATACATATATATATATATATATACATATATAGTAGAGTAATATATATTACTATAACATATATAATATATTACTAATAGACAAATTATCTGGCAAAGCAAATTTAAACGACGATTTGACGGCAGGTACAATCTCAGCATATTTTTTAGATCGGGACGCTCCTGAGGCATAGCGTTACGCGCGCGATCGGCGGCTCGGCCGTCGAGCCTCGAGCGGTAGTGGAAGGACCGTAGGCGTCGCTTCACATATCGGCCCGAAAAGGGCAACTATCTCCGAGCACTGGTCTAACAGATTATGGCTACAGAAGAATAGATTTGATATATACATTTTTCAAACTTCAAACGATGAACTCCAAAGCCTCGCAGACTTCCTAAAAAATGTACAGTGGAAACATTTGGAAGGAGTAAGTTTCAATCTTATGATATTATCAATATTATAATGTTAATTTACGATTTAAACATTATATAATATTATTTAATAATTTAATACCACTCTTTATAGGAAATCATATCTCATCAAAAGCACAGTATCAAAAGAACTACCAACTGTAGAAGATCTTCGTATTACATTAACAATGGAATCACAATGGAAGTTGAAACTATGGCATAACGACCCACAATATATGGAGAATGTTGGCGAGTTTGACTTTATCCTAGATGATCCACCTATACTGCTACAATTTATAAAACATCTTAGAAATGCGTTAAGGTATTTAAAGAGAAATAAAATTTATAGTATAAATTTATATAAAGTTAATATAAAGTTAATAGTATAAAATATAAAGATATAAATTAATAATTAAATTTTATGTAGTAATAAGTTAATAATAAATTTAAATTTGGTAATTATTTACATTAACGGACACCTCGCCAATGAACTTGACCTTGATATGTGTTGTCAAGGACATGACTCTGAGTAACTTTTTCTTATAACTTAATCGGCGATCTCTTATAATTTCTGAGATATTTAAAGTTAAAGTTTGATACGAAACAAAAATTTGGTTTGGATTGTACAACGTAACACAAGTAGCAAATTACTCACACACCAAATTTGGTAATTATTTACATTAAAAATTTGGTTTGGGTTAGGTTATATCTTCCGGAAATGGAGCCCCCCGCAGGTGGGGCGGAACCCACTGTGTCCACATATATTAGGTGTACAAATAAGTTTCCGCCGTTTGACAAAAGTTGGCGCCACCAGTAAGTTATGGTTAAAATTGTCAGATGTAAAACGTCCTTATCGTAAGATTGGACATCAGTCAATAACATAACCTTAAAATATTAGTGATTTTTTATGAGTATAATATATTCTTTTGTGTGCAAAAATGTCGAGTTTTGAGCCGAATAAGCGTCATTTGCGGGAACTTTTGATTTACTTCTTCAATTTGAAGAAATATGCAGCTGAAGCGTATCGATTACTTGTAGAAGCATATGGTGAGGCTGCCTTAAGTGAGAGAAGTTGTTGTGAGTGGTTTCAAAAGTTTAAGAACGGTGAATTTGACATCGAAGACAAAGAACGTAGCAGAAGGCCGAAAGTTTATGAAGCCGCGGAATTGGAAGCATTATAGGATCAAGATAAAACGCAAAAATATGCGCGGTACGAGTGGCTGAATCGGGAATCGAACCCGAGTCTTTCGCTTTCCGGGCAACTGCTCTTACCACTGAGCTATTCAGACCTCGCACCTTACGCCACTCTAACACAGTACATACGACTCCAGAGCGATGTTGGAATCTCGCTCAATGGATGCAGTGCCGATTGCCACGGAGAGACGACATCCCCAGCACGGTAATCCACGAATACCGGACGGTGTCGCATACGGCGGCCACACTACTGGCGGGACTGCCGCCCATCAAGCTCTACGCTCAGATGTACGCCGAAGTATACTGGCGTACGCGGGAGCTCGGTGGGCTGGGCGTCAAGCTGATCCCGAGGATCAAGGCCGCCGTGAGGCTTCAGGCTCGGCGACGCATGCTGGAGGGGTGGGACGAGAACCTCTCCAATCCCCGAGATAACTCGGGGATGCGCGTCGCCGAGGCCATCCGCCCCCGTTTGATAAAATGGGTGGAGAAGGTGGATGGCGAGGTGTCGTACCGTGCGGCACAGATATTTACAGGCCACGGATGTTTTGGGGCCTATCTGTGTCACATCGGGCGCGAGGCAGATGCACGCTGCCACCATTGTGACGGGAGTGAGAACACGGCGCAGCACACGCTGGAGTTCTGTCCGGCGTGGGCAGAGAAGAGCCGTGTCCTTACTTAAAGTATCGGAGGAAATGACCTCTCGCTCTCGGGCGTCATTGCGGCGATGCTCGAGAGCGCGGGGTCCTGGAAGGCGGTCTCCTCCTTCTGTGAGGCGGTTATGCTCCAGAAGAAGGAGGCCAAAAGAGAGAGACAGTGACTCCCCGGGAAGCGCTCGATCGGGACGGCGCGGCCGGTGGCGGGAGGGGGACGCGGGGAGAGCCTTTTGCTGGCAGGACCCTCCAGCCCTCTATGTCTTCTGACCGCGGAGGCACGACAAGCCGTCGTGCCCGGAGGCAACCCCGGGGGGGGGGTCGACAGGCGCGGGGACTGCTGTCCCCAGCAGCCCACGAGACCCCCCCAGCAACGGGGGGCGCACGCGGGGGGAGTAGACCTTTTTTCTTTTTTTGGCGCTGTGGAAACCTCATGGTACCCTCATCCCCGGGTAGAGGATGAGGGTTATGTGGGACTCCTTGCTCCCCTTGACCGATCCACGAATGGGTCGATCAGGGGGCTCAAGACCTACCTCACTAAAACTACAGCGAGTGCCTACGCTGGCTCTTACGAGGATGGCAGGGAACTACCGAGCATTGCTTCCTGCCATCCTCTGGCCCGACCTTCCCGGAAGAGCACCTTCCCCGAGAGGAAGATACTCTTTCCCCCGCGCATCGTGCGGATCCTACCCGGTTGCGGCGCAGGGGGCCACCGCCTCCACGCCGCGCCCTCCCAAATAGTTTGGGGGCGGGGTCACAGCTCGAGTCTTCCCGCCCGAACCGCCACCCCCGCTCCCGGGACGGGGCTCCCTCTCCCTCCCAAAAAGGGACAGGAGATTCGGCCGACACCACGGGAGCTCTTCTCCTGGAAGTTCTCCCCAGAAGGGAAAAAACCCTCCCGCAGGCAGTGGTGCCCTCCCACCAGCGCTCTAAGGCACCGGTGAGAGGGCCGTCCCTGCCGCGTCCCTTTTCGAGGGGATCACGTGCAATGGGGCTCGGTTATAACTGAGCCCCTGTGATCCTCCCGTGCCCCCGGGCTGTGGTTCCCTCCCTTTACAGGATTCGACCGTTGGCCCGGGGGCATCGCCGAGGCCCTCCCCTGAGGGAGGAACTCGGCAGGGGGCGGATGCCGCCCGACTCCCGACCGCAGGGCTTTCGCCGTGCGGCCGCCAGCCGGGCGACACCCGTCCCCGCCCTCCTCCTCGGACTACAACTCCGCCCCCTAAGGGGCCTCCTTTGTAATGTTGGGCGGGGGGGCACAGCGCCCCCCGCCCAACCACACCGCCCAAATGGTCCTCATCCCCTTTCTATTTTGGGCAAGGGAGACATAGCGTCCCTTGCCTATCATCCCGTTATATCTGGCCGCTTCTCATATAGAGGCGGCCTCACCCCCCGCGTGACTTGGTGAACCTAAGTTCCCCGTTAATGTCACGGGGGGGCTTGTTGTTGTTGACGGCGACGGGGTCTTCGCATTCTCCCCCTTCCCCCGCCGCCGTCTTCCGTCTCGTCACGGGCTCTCTCCCCCCCGGCCCCTACCACGGCAGGCAACCAGGAGGGGTCGTCCCTCTCCTCCCGGAATTCAGAGGTGAGAGGGAATCTCCTCCCTCTTCCCCGTCTCTCCCGCTCTCTTTCGGCCTCCTCCTTCTGCGCCATGACATTGTAGCAGAAGGAGACCGCCTCCCATACTTCCTCGTTCCCGGCCATCTTTGCAACAATAGCCGGGAGCGACAGAACTTTCCCAGTTTTTTGGACAAGGACACGGCGCTCCTCAGCCCACGATGGACAGAACTCCAGCGTGTGCTGCGCCGTGTCCCTGTCCTCGTCGCAGTGGTGGCACTGCGCGGTGCGCTCCTTCCCTATTCGACACAGGTATTCGCCGAAACATCCATGTCCGGCGAACACCTGTGTCACGTGGTACGACATCCAGCCGTGAGGCCTGTCCACCCACTCTTCTAGGACAGGCCTCACGGCCTCGACGACCCTCCTTCCCGAATTGGTTGGGGGGATGTTTCCTAGCCAATCCCCTTATTCCTCCATCATTCGTCGTCTGGCTTGCGCCTTGACGATGCCTCGGACCCTCTCTGTTATTTTGAAACCTTCCCCACGGAGCTCCTTAACTCTTTTGTACGCCCTTTTATAGGCGTACGCCTGGAGCTACATGGGAGGACAGTCCTGCCAGGGCCGAGGCCGCTGCATGCGACACTGTTCGGTACCCGTGGACGACGCGGATGGCCATCCTCCGCTGTATTCTACGGAGGATATCCTTTATTCTTCGGGTGGCCACCGCCTCGTCCGCCCACACCGGTGACCCATACAGGGTCACCGAGTTCACCACTGCCGCATACAGCTTCCTAACCCGGTCGTCCGGCCCGCCAAGATTGGGCAGCAGGCGGCTGAGTGCCGCCGCTACCCCGTTGGCTTTCTCGGCCAGACGACCGAAGTGTTCGCCAAAGCGCCAAGTACCGTCCAGCCAGAGCCCCAAGTACTTAATACTTGGCCCCAGCTGGACGGGGATGCCGTTAACGATAACTTGGGCCCTTGGTGGCTTCCCCTGGAAGCCATCATAAAAATAGATGGCTTCCGTTTTGTGGGGAGCCACCTTAAGGCCCAACTCCTTTATAGCGCGCACCACGCAGGCCACCGTTAAGTCTGTCTTCCCTTTTGCGTCCCCCCAGTCGTTCCCCCCGGCCAGAACTATTGTGTCGTTTGTGTAGCAGACGACGCGGCAGCCGGGGGAGGGCAGAACGGAGCACTTTGTCGTACGTGATGTCTTACAGCAGGGGGCCCAACACTGACCCCTGTGGGACACCACACAACACCTTCCTTCCGCGTTGAGTACCGGTTTTGTCCCCGTACTCTAGGCCACGGTCTCTAAAGTAGGCCTTTACGACCTCCACGAGATATGGAGGGGCGCCATGTTCTTCAAGGGCACCCCTCACCTTTCCCCAGGGCAGGGTGTTAAAAGCGTTAGTTATATTTAACGATACACCAACCACCACCCTGCCCTCTTCAGCTTCGGACTCCGCGAGCGAACGGACGCGCAGAATCGCGTCCGTCGTTGACTTATGTTCGCGGAATCCGAACTGGTCCTCGTGGAGGTCAGGCCCCACTTCCCGCATCTGCCTGACGAGTCGGTCAGCAATTATTCGTTTGAAGATCTTGCCGACTTCATCGAGCAGGTAGATGGGCCTATACGCGGAAGGCGCTTTATCTGTTCTGCCCCCTTTTGGGATAAGTACCAACTTGGCCTTACCCCAAACTGGGAGGAACTCTCCTTCCCTGAGACAGTCGGTATACAGCCTTCTCATTGGTTCCGACAGGTGCGTCATGGCATATAGCCAGACCCTTCCGGGAATGTCATCAAGCCCCGGGGCCTTATTGCCCCGGGCTCAGAGCCTCTTGGCAATCCCGCCCAGCTCGGCGCTGGACACCTCCTATTCCTTCTCCCACGCGACGAGTTCCCTTACATGTAGTTCAGGAACCCTGTCGCATTGTGGGAAGAGGGTCGATAGTATATTTTCCAATACTTCGGTGTCCAGCGCCTCCGTCACGGGGGGCGTCCATCTTCGCAGCTTCTTCATTACTGCCTTATATGGACGCCCCCAAGAGCGTTACGAGCTGATCTGTAACGCTCGAGCGCCTCAGCCACGCCCTCGCCGTCGTCGCCGAGGCCTCTCCTTCTCATCCTCTTGAAGCGGCGTCTGGCCTGGACGGAGGTGCGTCTCAAGTCAGCAATCTCCTCCGTCCACCAGTACGCCGCTCTCTGCGGTCTCGGCTTGGCTCGGGGCATGGAGATGTCACAAGCATCCTTTATGGTTTCCCCGAGCCATGCCTGGTCCCTTGCGGTGCTTCTGCACCGGGCCAGGTGGCAGAGAGAATGGGAGGGTCTCTTCTTGCATCACCCGCCAGTCCCTAATCCTGTCTGCCGCAGAGGGAGACGCCCATGTTAAATCAACAATGGGGGGAGTAGACCTGGGGCCTATTGGCTCCGGTCCTCACCGGCTCCCCCCGTGGCAGTGCAGGGCCCGAGCGGTGTGGGGGGGGGCGACCGATTCGTCGCGGACGCACTACCCCAAGCCGGGCCCGGTGGCCGGATACCCGAGTGGGGTACTCGGGCCCGGCCACGCCCACCCCGCCACGCCAACGGCGGGAAGCGGATGAGAGGAGCGGTGGTCCCCCCCCCTCTCCCCAGTACGAGTAGGAGTCCCTATAACAATGGGGACTCTGGGGGGGGGATCTAGACTCCCTCCCCAGCGGGCATGGCTCGCGGGCGGAAGGCATCTCCGAAGTAGTGCTTATGCCAGTTTGCGGAGAGGCCTTCATCAACGCCCAGCAGTAGGCCACCCGGAGGGGTTTTAGTGGGTAGTCCTCCGGCTCTTTGTTTAAGCCGGGGGTGAGTCCCACATAACCCCGCCTCAAACCCCATCGAGGTGGGGTATGCGTAAAAGCATTTCCCCTCCGTTAAAAAAAAAGTTTCCGCCCTCCCTACGGGGAGCTCCACTTCCGGAAGAAATAACCTAACCCAAACCTATTTCTGATTCAAAACTAAAATTTATGCTTCTGCTTATGCTTATATTAATGTTTCATAACTTTTATTTGTAGAACAATTTTTTAATAAACAATGAGCGCCAACAAAAATCTTTTATGTTACTCAGAGTGATAACCTTGACAACATATGTCAAGGTCAAGGTCATCGGCGAGGTGTCCGTTAATGTAAATAATTAATTACCTTAAGGGGGCATATACCTAACTCGGGTTGGAAAAATCGATTTTTTTTGCATATTTTGAATGTTTAATGTCTTAAGAATGAAACCCTAAAGCCGTTTTTTGAAATGCGAACAACTATAGAGGATACAGCGCTTTGTACTGCGCGATGCACAGGCATGTGGTAGCCCTTTGTGGAGCGGCGCGCAGGTAGAAAAAAGGCCCCCTGTAAAATCGTTTCCTTTTAACCTATTTCAAATGTAGCCTAATCTGCAGATTATGAGTTCATTTTTCTCGCAACAGATAACGCTGTAATAGTACAGGTCATAATAGTTTTTAGGTTATATTTAGTCGCTTGGCGTCAGCTGTGTTGTGCGTATTGCCAAGTTTTGTTTGAGTGTTATTTTGTTCTTCGCGATGCGCAAATCGAAAGGTTCCCGAGAAGCTCATTGTAGTAATGAGTATCGTAAAGATACGAAGCGTAAACGGAGTTTTTCGGTCAATCGATGGGATATAGAAAAAGAAAAAGACACCACTTTAAATGCTGCGAAAACATTGGAAAATCGTACCGACGTGCCAGTGGCCGAAGATGAAAGTATCGGTTATTGAATTTTGAATTTTTATTCCGTTTTTACTGAAATTTCGCAGTTTGTAAAGTGTAAAGAATGTGGGGGCAACGTTAAATTCTATTCGGAGGGCACTCGAGGTCTTGTCTTCAAGATAATGTTAACTTGCGAACTTGGCGAGCCAACACTTATTCTTTCTTGTCCGCAAATCGGTTCGGCATCTGAAATCAATCGTCGTTTTACTTTTGCTATGCGCTGCATAGGTCAAGGAGCAAACGGAGAGAAAAAAATTTGCGGATTGATGGATTTACCGCCTCCTGTCGCCGGAAAGTCGCATTATGAAATTCAGAAAAACGTTCATGTAGCGTGTAAGGCCGTTGCTAAATTACTTATGAGAGACGCGGTAAAAGAAGATCAGCTGAGGACGAGTTTGGAACAAGAAGTGGATATTGTTACGGAGCTGGCGGTTTCTGGAGACGGGACATGGCAAAAGCGCGGATTTACTTCTGCGTTCGGCGTTCGCTCTCTAATCAGTATTCATTCGAAAAAAGTTCTGGATGTTAACATCAAGTCCGCTTATTGTAAAGCATGCGAAGTTTGGGGCAAAAAATAAGATACTGAAGAGCACAATGAGTGGAAAATTGAACACGAACAAGTCTGTCATATGAATCATCACGGTTCATCTGGCAAAATGGAAGTGGACGCCATCAAAGAGATGTTTCAGAGATCCGAAAACCTGTACGGAGTTAAATATACAGACTACATTGGCGATGGCGATTCAAAAACCTATAAAGGTATCATTGATTCTAAACCGTATGGAGATAATGTGATTATAAAAAGAAGTGCATCGGACACGTGCAAAAACGAATGGGCGCGCGACTCCGAAAATGTAAAAAAAAAATAAAGGTATTGGTGGCAAAAACAAGTTAACTGCAAAGATGATTGACAAGCTCAGCGTATATTACGGATTTGCAATTCGTCGAAATTATGATTCGGTGGAAAAAATGCGAGACGCTATCTGGGCAACATTCCATCATTACAGTTCGATAACAAAATATCCGCAACACCAACTTTGTCCCGAAGGCTTCGAATCATGGTGTGAGTGGCAACAGGCAAAAGCCAACGGCACTTTAAACAGGTACGAGCAAAGTTTCAAAACCTTATCTGAAGAGGTTTTGAATGCGATTCACCCTATCTATAAAGACCTGTCTAATGAAACGTTGCTAAAACGTTGTCTCGACGGATTTACCCAAGATAATAACAAAAGTTATAATAATTTAATTTGGAGAATAGCCCCAAAAATTACGAACAGCAGTGCTCGCATCGTTGAAACAGCAACATATATAGCAGTTTGTCTATTCAACGAAGGAGCCACATCTTTATTAAAAATAATTAGCACAATGGGGATAAAAACTGGGCGAATGCAGCGCAATTCACAGCTTCAAGTGACACTCGCCGATTCAGCCAAGCAGACATTCGCGCGCAACACGCGACTCGGGAGGCCAGAATCCATCGTCGACTTGCCAAAAGTCAATTGAAGGACGAAAATTTGGCTAAGGAGGATTCACTTTATGGGCCTGGAATAGATGATTTCATGCAAGTTGAAAAAAATTAGTTTTTTTGTAGTGTAAACCTGTTGTAAAACTTCAAACGCTTTTTTCTCGAAACCATGTTTTCCAAATCGGTACCGGCCGGAACTCGAAAACGGCTCAACCGATTTAATAGCGGTTTAGACCTACCGCAAGTATATAAAATTTTGTAGTTCCTATCGGATGCTTTTTGCAATTTTTGAATTATTTTTATTTTTTTTTAACGAAATGAAAATTTTCGCCATAGAGAGGAGCTCGGGCCCTGACGTTTGAGTTTCCTTTTCTTTTATGGGTTTATTTAGGCGTTAAGTTGTACATTTTTAACTTCTAATTTGTACGTTTTAATTAATAGTATACGTATATGCTTATAGTTTATAACTCATACAAATAATAAACAAAAATCAGAAAATGCGATCTAAAATGTGTACTTTTATTTGTGAAAAAAAACCGATCCTCGTAGCTTTTATATTTTCGCCGAAAAAAAATCATGAAATATGCTATTTTTTTTGTTGGAGAAAGGTATATGCCCCCTTAAATTTAAACTAGTTAAATAGTAAATTAAAATTAATTAAGTTATTGAATTCGACTATATTCTAGATTCATTGTTGCAATTTATTAAATATCTCAGAAATGCGTTAAGGTATTAGATATTTTTATATTATATATTTATATTATATATTAGGTATTATTTTTTATTAGTTATTATATTATATATTAGTTTTTATATTATGTGTATTAGGATATTAGAATTAAGATAAATTTATTAATCAATTTAATTTTATTTAAAGAAACATGGTGATTACGTGAAGCGCTCGCTGCGATCAACTGTTTGTACATGTGATGGGTATAAAAGAGAAAGACAGAGAGAGAGAGAGAGCGAGTGTGTGATCAGCTGTTTGCTACACGCGATGGGTGTAAAAGAGAGAAAGAGAGAATGTGTATGTGTGTGTATACGCGTATACGCGTTCTCTCTCACACATACACCCCATCGCATGTAGCAAACAGTTGATCGCAGCGAGCGCTTCACGTAATCACCAGCATCGGACGGTGAGTTGCGCCGCCCCTGCCTGCCTCGCGTACGCGGCCCGTAATTCGTTAACTATTTTGGCTTATAATTTGAAAACTAAGCCTCGGAAAAAATTTTGGCAAAGGAAAAATCGTCTTAAAATTGAGTCAAGTATATGACATTGTAAGGACAGAAGGTTGTTTTGAATCACCCTGTATATATTTTATATGGTATGTTATGTGTCAGGTGATAAGTTTTCTTCTTTCTGTTGTTCTCGGTGGAGGCACGGGGTTTGTTCTGGGATCGTTGGCCACTAGGAGCTAGGGAGCTCAGGATCGAGCAGGGTTGCCGTTTCAGCAATTATGTAGTCATTGTAGAAATAAAGTCATTTATTCTTATACATCGGTTTTAAATCTTCTTTTCTTTCTCGCACTTCAACTCGGCTTATCGCGGTATAGAGTTGCTTCGCGTGCCTGATATCGCGGCTGCCGTCGCGAGATCAGCTGGGAGGTTCTTTATTAGTAAACCGGTTACGTTTGTCTGTCTCGTGGTTGCTATTGTTAATTTATTCGCACTATCTAATTGTATGATTATAACTGTTTCGTGTGATTTTATGATTAGGCCTGGTGCTCATTTGAGGTGGGTAGTTTTATCACCTCCTGTTCGATTAGTTTCTTGGAGGGGATCGCTTAGCGACAGGACCATAGGTGGTCGTGTCGCTCGATTTCGGATGGAAAAAACCCGGATGCAGGCTACGTAAATTTTTTGCTTGCATTTCCGGCACGTCGTTCTTCAAGTCTCGCGATCGCGTGGCCTCCGCGCGTGGCTCGCTTTGTCAGCGATTGCGCTCGTAACTTTATACGTCTTCCTCGACTTCGAGTTATAGTCGGAAGACGTTAAATAATATTTAATAATTAATAATTATACTAATTTGGTTATAGCCGTTTTGGGCTATAACAAT
>NW_021849026.1:115235-117789 GCF_003651465.1 Formica exsecta | reverse complement strand
TCTTTCTCGCACTTCAACTCGGCTTATCGTGGTATAGAATTGCTTCGCGTGCCTGATATCGCGGCTGCCGTCGCGAGATCAGCTGGGACGTTTAAATCGTTTAAATCGTTTACGTTAGTCTGTCTCGTGATTGCTATTGTTTATTTATTCGCACTATGTAATTGTATGATTATAACTGGTTCGGTGATTAGGATGATTAGGACTGTCTAGCGCTCGTTCGAGGTGGGTAGTTTTATCACCTCCTGTTCGATTAGTTTTTTGGAGGGGATCGCTTAGCGACAGGACCATAGGTGGTCGTGTCGCTCGATTTTGGGTGGAAAAACCCCGGATGCAAGCTACGTATATTCTTTGCTTGCATTTCCGGCGTATCGTTCTTCGAGTCTCGCGAACGCGTGGCCTCCGCGCGTGGCTCGCTTTGTCAGCGATTGCGCTCGTAACTTTACGTCTTCCTCGGCTTCGAGTTATAGTCGGAAGACGTTAAATAATATTTAATAATTAATAATTATGCTAATTTGGTTATAGCCGTTTTGGGCTATAACATCCCTCCCCCGTTGAAAAAAGAAAAACGGGGGTACAACGTTTTTCTTTAGTTATACTCTTTCTTATTCTAACGAATACATTATTTTTCCCGTATATAAAATTTGATATAATCGTTTCTTACTATCTAAAATCGCGTACTTAGACTACGCTTTAGTATAGGTCTTGGGAGTCCGTAAGATATACGTGGTTCTTCATCGTATATCCTGACCGATGGTCGCTTCCTCTTTTTATTTTTTGTAGTTATATATGTTACAATGGCTATTATAATTATTGTTATGACTCCGCTTGTCGCCATTGAGTAAACAAATTGTTTTTGAACAAAGAAGTTTTGTTCGTTGTCTTGTAGATTATTATTTAATTCTTCTAGTTTATTTTTTAATTTTGTTAATTCTGTTCGGTGTAGCGTTACATTTTCTAGTGTGTCGTTATCATGCGTCTTGTATGTCTGTCGAAACGTGATATTTATTTCTGTTAGGTAAGTTTCTATATCTGTTTCGTATATTGTTTTTATTGACTGTATCGTCATATCTGTTGTTGTTAATTTACATTTTTCTTTTAATGTAATTTTTCCTGTATTTTTAATTATTCTTTTGTGTTCGTGTCGATTATCGCATTGTATCGTTATCTGTTGGTCGGCCGCGGTTGCATATAACCAAGTGTGCGGCTGTCGTAGTGTTGTTCAGATCGCATCTTTCGAGCTTATCAGTTGTGTGTTACAATTATGTTGTGATAGTGTGTACATTTGTATTTCGCATGGTGCGTTTTGATTCATGCGATATATCGGTATCGTATTTTCACATGTATATTTGGAATTTATTTCTATACAATTTTTTAAATCGCTTTTCGTTATTCTAAGATAAGTTAATTTTTCCTTATCTATTGCAATTATTTTATTATTTATTTCGGTTACGGTAAATATGTTATTATTGTGTCTCTTTTTACATTGCGGCTCAGTGCATCGGTGTTCGCATTCGCTCGTCCGGCTTTATGAATGGTTTCATAATCATACTCCTCGAGCTTTAATCTCCATCGGATCAATCTCGATCCGGGATCGTTTACATTAAATAATCAGATTAATGGTTTATGATCGGTTACGATTTTGAATTTCGTACCATATACATATGGCCTGAAATGTTTTACAGCCCATACAATTGCTAATAGTTCTTTCTCTGTTGTATTATAATTCTGTTCCGCCCGCGATCAAACTCTGCTGGCGTAAGCAATTAGCCGGTCATTGCCTACTTTTCCTTGTGACAATACTGCTCCGATTGCATAGTCGGCGGCATCGGTGGTCACTATAAATTCTTGAGTAAAGTTTGGATATTTTAGCACTAGCGTCGTCATTAATTTTTCTTTTAATATTTCAAAAGCATTTTGCTGTTCCATTGTCCACTCGAATTTTTCTGTTTTCTTCGTTAATTTAGTCAGTGGCTTGGCTATTCTTGAGAAGTCTTCTATGAATTTTCTGTAATATCCGGCTAGTCCTATGAAAGATTGTATATCCTTCACTTTCTTTGGCGACGGAAATTCTTTTATTGCTGTTAATTTCGACGGATCCGGAGATATTCCATCCTCCGAAATAATGTGACCTAGATAAATCACTTCCTTGCGTAAAAATTCGCATTTATCCGGCTGCAATTTTAAATTATTTTCTCGAAGTTTCTGTAGTACTTCCTTGAGTCGTTTGTTGTGGTCTTCTAGGCTTGATCCATATATAACGATGTCATCCAGATAAACTAAACATTTTAGTCCTTGCACTCCTGTCAAAACTGAATTCATCAATCGCTGGAATGTTGCTGGCGCATTCTTTAGTCCAAACGGCATTCTATTAAACTCGTAATGTCCGTAGGGCGTTGAAAATGCTGTTTTATTTTTATCTCGTTCGGTCATCGGTATCTGGTGATATCCTGATGCCAAATCTAAGGTAAAATATTTGGCGTTTCCTAACTCGTCCAATATATCGGTGATGTTGGGCAGTGGAAATGAGTCGCCTATCGTCAGATCATTTAGCTTC
>NW_021849026.1:91442-111711 GCF_003651465.1 Formica exsecta | reverse complement strand
TCGGAGTTCGTTTCTTCTTCTATTGCGAGGACTTCTCGCTCCTCTTCTGTTTCATGGGTGTCTCTTTTTACATTGCGGCTCAGTGCATCGGCGTTCGCATTCGCTCGTCCGGCTTTATGAATGATTTCATAATCATACTCTTCAAGCTTTAATCTCCATCGGATCAATCTCGATCCGGGATCGTTTACATTAAATAACCAGATTAATGGTTTATGATCGGTTACAATTTTGAATTTCGTACCGTATACGTATGGCCTAAAATGTTTTACAGCCCATACAATTGCTAATAATTCTTTCTCTGTTGTATTATAATTCTGCTCCGCCCGCGATAAAACTCTGCTGGCGTAAGCAATTGGCCGGTCATTGCCTACCTTTCCTTGTGACAATACTGCTCCGATTGCATAGTCGGAGGCATCGGTGGTCACTATAAACTCTTGAGTAAAGTCTGGATATTTTAGCACTGGCGTCGTCATTAATTTTTCTTTTAATATTTCAAAAGCATTTTGCTGTTCCATTGTCCACTCGAATTTTTCTGTTTTCTTCGTTAATTTAGTCAGTGGCTTGGCTATTCTTGAGAAGTCTTCTATGAATTTTCTGTAATATCCGGCTAGTCCTATGAAAGATTGTATATCCTTCACTTTCTTTGGCGTCGGAAATTCTTTTATTGCCGTTAATTTTGCTGGATCCGGAGATATTCCATCCTCCGAAATAATGTGACCTAAATAAATCACTTCCTTGCGTAAAAATTCACATTTATCCGGCTGCAATTTTAGATTATTTTCTCGAAGTCTCTGTAGTACTTCTGTGAGTCGTTTGTTGTGGTCTTCTTAGCTTGATCCATGTATAACGATGTCATCCAGGTAAACTAAACTTTTTTAGTCCTTGTATTCCTGTCAAAATTGAATTTATCAATCGCTGGAATGTTGCTGGCGCATTTTTTAGTCCAAACGGCATTCTATTAAACTCGTAATGTCTGTAGGGCATTGAAAATGCTGTTTTATTTTTATCTCGTTCGGTTATCGGTATCTGGTGATATCCTGATGCCAAATCTAAAGTATTGAAATATTTGGCGTTTCCTAACGGTCCAATATATCGATGATGTTGGGCAGTGGAAATGAGTTGCCTATCGTCAGATCATTTAGCTTCCGAAAATCGACTACTATTCGGAGCTTTGGTTTTCCAGATGCATCGGCTTTTTTCGGTACCACTAATAGGGGTGCGTTCCATTGACTCGCGCTTGTTCGGATTATGCCGTTTTTTAACATTTCTTGCACTTGTTTATTTACTTCCGTCTTATGCCTTTCCGGAAGGCGATACGGTCTCGTGTTTACCGGTGAGGCATCGGCGCGCGTGTTTATCTCGTGCTCTACCGTCGCGGTGCACGTCAGTGGTTCTCCGTCCAACTGAAATGTATCGTAATATTCTTCGCATATCCGTAAGAGTGCCTGTTTTTCTTCTGAATTTAAATGCTGTGTTCGTAGTAGTTGTCAAATTTGCGAGTATCGTGAGGAAGTAGGTTTAGAATATTTTCTCGTTTGTATAGTGTGTATTTCGGATTCTCGGTCGTATTCTACATCTTCGATAACAACATGTGGCGTTTGTAAACATTTTAGTCCTTGCATTCCTGTCAGAACTGAATTCATCAATCGCTGGAATGTTGCTGGCGCATTCTTTAGTCCAAACGGCATTCTATTAAACTCGTAATGTCTGTAGGGCATTGAAAATGCTGTTTTATTTTTATCTCGTTCGGTTATCGGTATCTGGTGATATCCTGATGCCAAATCTAAGGTAGTGAAATATTTGGCGTTTCCTAACTGGTCCAAAATATCGGTGAAGTTGGGCAATGGAAATGAGTCGCCTATCGTCAGATCATTTAACGTCCGGAAGTCGACTACTATTCGGAGCTTGTTGGGCAGTGGAAATGAGTTGCCTATCGTCAGATCATTTAGCTTCAGAAAATCGACTACTATTCGCAGCTTTGGTTTTCCAGATGCATCGACCTTTTTTGGTACCACTAATAGGGGTGCGTTCCATTGACTCGCGCTTGTTCGGATTATGCCGCTTTTAACATTTCTTGCACTTGTTTATTTACTTCTGTCTTATGCCTTTCCGGAAGGCGATACGGTCTCGTGTTTACCGGTGAGGTGTCAGCGCACGTGTTTATCTCGTGCTCTACCGTCGCGGTGCATGTCAGTGGTTCTCCATCCAACCGGAACGTATCGTAATATTTTTCGCATATCTGTAAGAGTGCCTGTTTTTCTTCTGAATTTAGATGTTGTGTTCGTAGTAGTTGTCAAATTTGCGAGTATCGTGAGGAAGTAGGTTTAGAATATTTTCTCGTTTGTATAGTGTGTATTTCGGATTCTCGGTCGTATTCTATATCTTCAAGAACAACATGCGGCGTCTGTATTTCGACTTCTGTATCGGTCGTATTCATTACACTAACGGGACACGTGTAATCTTTTGGTTCTACTAAGCAATTTTCGATATAGATTCCTGGAGCTGTTTCTTCTGCTCGTACTATTCCTATCCGATTTTAATTCGTTGTCGCTTTTACGATAGTTTCGCTGCGCGGTTTTAGAATTATTTTATTAAATGAATGGAATTTGAGCACGGCTTCTCCTATTTTTAGTTCATTCTGTTTGTAGTCGCAGGTTACTGAGTGTTGTCGGAGGAAATCAATCCCTAGAATCCCTTCGTATTCGATCGGAATGTCATCTTTTACTACGTAAAATGCATGTTCTATTTTATGTCCATCTACTTTAATTGTGGCGTACATTATTCCTATTGTGTGTACTTTATGTCCGGTTATGCCGGTGAGCACGATCTTATCCTCGTATATGAGGGTGCCGTCTTTTAATTGTTTTAATTTTATTAACGAGATGGTCGATCCTGAATCGTATAACATCCGTATTTTTTCATCTTTTGCTTGTCGCATGGGTAGTGTTACTAGCAATAAATCTGTTTCGTTCTGTGTGCGCGGCATATCTTTAATATGCGTAACGCGATATTCGGACGCAGGTCGCGGTTGTTTCCTTTTAGATTCGCTTTCATCGTCTTCGCTGTTGTTACCGTCGGACTCGGAATCTTGTGAGTAGTATAGGGGCAACTATGGTGCGTCACAACAAACCCCCACTCCTCGGCCACTGGCCCCCTGCTGTGTGTCTGTCTAGCCTCTCCCCCCCAAAGATGTCTGTGGAAAAAAAGAGTGGAGGGGACTCGTGGACGTCTACGAGGCAATTTTCCATTTAAATTTTTCCTTTTAAATTTTTTAAATTTTTTAAAAAATTTTTTCTTTTTATATTTTTTAAATTTTTTTATTTTTTTCCGGGCGAGTGGATATACTCGGGGCTCGAACCTGGGTCCTCCACATTTCCAAACAGGGTCCTAGTATGCTGGGCTAACTGAAATCTTATTAGAATAAGGATTAGATGAAGTATTTGTGGAGAGTGGCCCTCTTGCATAGAGGTCTCCGCACTTTGATTGGTTCGCACCATAGTTGCCGGCAGTTTGATTGGACGAGGAGCATTGTTTTTGAGGGAGAGGGAAAAGCGCGGCACAATAACACGTGTGTAAGAATCGACAAAATGGCGGCCTCCGAGGATGGAGATGTCACGAGGCATAAGGCATCCCCCCTCCTCCCCGTACGGAAAACCGAAAGATATCGTGCGGTATACGGCATCCCCGCTTCACCACCCCTACAGAAAAACCAGGAGATGTACGGTATATATCATCCTCCCCTCCGCCCTCCTTGTGAAAAGAGAAAATCGGATAAGGTACTGCTAGAATAAAGTAACTGATACGACGGGGATGACACGTGCGTACATGTATAGGTAGGGTTGACCGGATGGCCGAGGTGCACTACGCGGGTAGCTAGTGACGTCATCGTTGGTGACGATAGAAGGGATCGTGAAAAAGCAAGTCTGTGCATGTAGCGATTAGGGTGATTTAGAGCTTTATGACGTCACTTAGACGAAGAAAGAAAGGATAGGAAAAGAGAAAATGTTCTCACATAGCATTATTTTAAAAACAGTTTTATTTATCTTTATTTATATTTCTTACATAAGAATATTATGCTTTGTACAATGAAAAATTATTTTACATAAAAATATTTGTACAATAAAAATTCTTATTTACAATTAAATATAACTATATTGCGTAGCAAAAAAGATTAACTCTTAGCACGTCGGAAAATACGCGAATTCGTTATATTGCAACTTTAAAAACGAGAGTTGAGAAAATAGAGAAGAAAAATTATCGTTCCGCTACATAGCCGTATGGTAACGAACAATGACTATTGATAAATCTACGTTTTAGCAATACAAGAGCGCATACTTTAGTTTCATCGCGTGTTACAAGCTCATGAAACACAGTACGTCGAATTGCTCTAAAACGTAAGTTTATCGAAGTTCCAGCCGATTCTTCTTCATTTTCTTCATTTTCCTGTACCCTCTCTTTAGCTAACATCAAATTTCTAATACTAATAAAATTGGCCTTGCGTAATTCGCAGGACACCCACGTACTCTCGAATTCGCGTTCACGAGCATCATCATGTGTATAGGGCACCTGCGAAAATGTTTCGCAGCAACTGCGGCATAAAGCAAAAAGCAATTTTCCCTGCACACGATATAGGAGTACCGGATGAAATAGTTCGCGTGGTGGGAATATTCTGCACCGTATGAGACCTTCGAGCATATCGAAATTATAATTCGGTGCCCTCCCGATTATTACGGGACATTCTTCGCCGACGTAAATATCCGGATGACCGATTGGGAAAGCGCCCGTCTTCAATACATAAGGGTACAAAGAGCACACGTCCACGTATCGTATTTTCTCCGTACCCGTAACCTCATAACGAGTCACGATATTTCCCGTGCGTCCGCCGAAAAATGCATCGCGAGGATCGAGCGGAGGTGTTTCCACCATCGGATGATTTTCGAGATATTCGCGCATTTCGTGATTATCGCGTATATCCCGGTCGAAAGAGCACTCCCACTTTTCCGTCACGAGGTATCCTCGTTGTCGAAGCCGCCACGAGATCGCGAGAGTTCGTTCGTAACGCGAGTCGATCGTATCCTTGCAATTCGCTGACGAGAGTGTTCTATCGCGGTTCATGGCAAAGCAAGTCGGACATCCATGCCAAAAACACCCGTGAAATTGAAGTACGTGGCGTTGCGTTGTCCTAGTATCAGATGTTTCGTAATATCCGTCGACGATCGTGCCATCGATTGTACGATATTCGCGCGCACGTCCTGCGTGGTTTATAGAAAGAATAGCCACTGTAGAGCTTTACGCGAATGATTACTCGCTTTTCTATATCCGCCAGCTGGAATGACTCCTATCGTATTCGGCTGCAAAAAGTTTTTCCGAAAGACTGTCATGCATGTCGAAGCAATAGTTGTGCATACCTCAAATGGACATACATTTCCGCGATCTATGAAAATTTTTCTAAACGCCATACATGCTCGTCGAAGAATATCAACGTCGGTACGACAATAACGAACAATCTCGCGTTGGAAATCGAACAAGATATTTTTTTGTCTCATGTCTGCATGCCATGTGAGAAAGCGTTCGCGCTCTTCCAATTTCATAGTCTCCGGAAAATAATAATGAGTATCGGGTAAGGGACCGTTATACGATTGATTTTCGACGGTGTTAAAAAAATGCGGAAAAATACCTTTATCCAACGTATCCTATAATCCGAAAGCTTTCGGTAATTGCGATAAACGCATTGATTGACCACGTTGCGATTGACCACGTTAATATTGACCACGTTAATATTGACCACGATCCCGATTGACCACGTTGATATTGACTTGAGTCGAAAAGTCTTGAACCATTTTTTTTATAACTCTTAATAAAGGAATTATTATTGAACAAAGTCTGGCCAATCAACGCCAACCTTTAGCCGGGCGCACGTCAGTGAGCAAAAATGTGTAGTGCCAAAAATTTTATTCATCCTTCTTATCACTATCATCAACATTTTCTGCAGATCGGTTACAACTGTTCGGATGATACTTGCCGTAGAAGCACGTGAAACAAAGGCTTATCTTACACCATGCGCACTTTATAAAGGTGTAACGGCAGAGCCGTTCCTGTATATATTGTAAATACATGTATATATAACCATTCACGACCCACTTTGCTTCACCCTGCTCTACCCATCCTACTCGCGCATACGCTACTTACGCTATCTCGTTCGCACGCACGCCGCTTGGACTATCTCGCTTGCACGTACACCGCTCGTGCTATCTCGCTCGCACGTACGCCACTCGTGCTATCTTGCTCGCACGTACGCCGTTCGTGCTATATCTCGTTGTCCCCCCACGGAACCGACTCCCACCAGCGAACCGATAACGTACAGTGGGGGCGCCGGCCGGGTATATAAGCCCGGCCGGCCGAGACATCGGGACCAGATCCTGTCCTGCCTTCCAGCTCCTGACACCGATCTAACCTACTACCTCTCGTAATTATAAGCCTGCTAGAAATAAGTCCGGTTAATTGTAAGTCCGCGCCTGCGAATCGCGCCGTAATTATAAGCCTGCTAGAAATAAGTCCGGTTAATTGTAAGTCCGCGCCTGCGAATCGTGCCGTAATTATAAGCCTGCTAGAAATAAGTCCGGTTAATTATAAGTCCGCGTCTGCGAATCGCGCCGTAATTATAAACCGCTAGGAATAAGCCCGACCGGGATAACTGCGTCGCGATCAACCCGCGTGTAAATAACGTCACCGTAGATACTAAGCTAACGCGCATGTAAATAACGTCATATTAAGTCGAATCCGCTTCGCGCTGCACGCCGCTTCACGCCGACCGCTTTGCGCTTGCACTTCCCGCTGCGCTCGCGTCCTAGCGCCCGTTTGCCGCCAAGCGCACGCCTAACACCGCACGGCCCTGCACGCTACTCTGTATATATTTCGCTTTCAATAAACTATCTTTTCTACCTATACTGTGTCTACGCAAGCTTGAATCTCCCCTCCTCTCGAACCCGGACACCGACGGCCAAGCGCCTAACACCGCACGGCCCTGCACGCTACTCTGTATATATTTCGCTTTCAATAAACTATCTTTTCTACCTATACTGTGTCTACGCAAGCTTGAATCTCCCCTCCTCTCGAACCCGGACACCGACGAGCCGATCCGAGCGTCAAGCGAGGTGACCGCGTTACAAAGGATACATCTCAACACGCACAATGCTTTTTTGAAATGTTGGAGGGGAACAGGCGGCGTTTACATGTGTAAAAATCAATCTTTCCTCTATCAATTTCGCAGCAAACCAAGCATACTTTAGCATGGGAAAAAAGACAGGAGCGCTCAATTAATGGTGAACTAATGAATGTATTTTTATGGCATCTTTGCGCGATGCTTCATGCTTTTACGACAAGTATCATCCGAACAGTTATAAACAATCTGCAGAGAGTGTTGATGATAGTGATAACAAGGATGAATAAAATTTTTGGCACTACATTTTTTTGCATTTATTTATAATTTTGTATTAAATTATAACTATGTTCAAATAGTGGCGTTGTATTTGCTTTATTTTATATCGGGTAGAATGTATAAAATAATAAGATTGTAAGTTGAATAAAAATTATACCCAGTTTCGTGAATAAATTAAAAGAAAATTGAGTTTCAAAAAAGCAAATTAAAAAAAAATTGTTGGTTAAATTAACTTTATTTTACATGAATAAATATTCGTTGCTAGATTGTATAAAAAAAGAATGAGAAAAAGACTGCCAAGGATAAGAATTGAACCCGGGTGTGATGCCACGCGCTTAGAATCCTATATAATCAGAGAAGCGACGTCGTTACCCCCTCCATGTTTCCCATGATCGCCATGTTGGTCCCGCAGCTGCCCATTTGTAATCTAAAATGTCTTAAAAATGTCTCAGAGATATTTAAAATGTTTTTTTTTTGGAAAATAATATTACTTGGCGTCGGGACGCTACCGCGTCGCTTGACAAATATACTTTTTTCTCACTTACGGTACGCCGGTTGCGGTTAGTTTGCACGTAGGATTCACTACGGGACCAACATAGGGCGCGTTCCACTTAACGACCGCAACGCTGCGAGCATCATCTGTCTTTGTTTAACTTTCGGTGAACAACAAAGATGAAATGATACCGTGTAGAATCCTATATAATCAGAGAAGCGACGTCGTTACCCCCTCCATGTTTCCCATGATCGCCATGTTGGTCCCGCAGCTGCCCATTTGTAATCTAAAATGTCTTAAAAATGTCTCAGAGATATTTAAAATGTTTTTTTTTTTTAAGTGGAACGGGCTCATGGCGGTCAGCCAATCAGCAAGCGAAACGCCATTGTCGCTTCTCTGATTATATAGGATTCTACACGGTATCATTTCATCTTTGTTGTTCACCGAAAGTTAAACAAAGATAGATGATGCTCGCGAGCGTTGCGGTCGTTAAGTGGAACGCGCCCTATGTGTATGTCCCGTAGTGAATCCTACGTGCAAACTAACCGCAACCGGCGTACCGTAAGTAAGAAAAAAGTATATTTGTCAAGCGACGCAGTAGCGTTCCGACGCCGAGTATTGTTATTTTCTAAAAAAAAACATTTTAAATATCTCTGAGACATTCTTAAGACATTTTAGATTACAAATGGGCAGCTGCGGGATCAACATGGCGATCATGGGAAGCATGGAAGGGGTAACAATGTCGCTTCTCTGATTATATAGAACTCTAGATTTTAATAGATTTGTTAGAGGAAGTAATGCTGAAAATATCGAATACCATGAGCGCGCGGTAAGATTTGGATTTGAAAAATAATGCCAATTTTGAGTAGAACTTGTGATAAGAGTTACAAAATATTTACAATTTTCGAATATTACTAAAATAATTATTTTTGATTAAACAAATACTATACTAAATTATATTATATTATCAATAACTATTTAATGTGATTAATTGTATAAATTATATTACAAATTTCAAATAATCGCGGGCTAATAAGAGCCAGAACGTGGATGGTAGTGCGTCAGTTTCATAGAAAAATAAGTTTTCTATGAAACTGATTATGAGCACAGGGCACGAAATTTACTTGGTGCTATACCAAGATTTTTAAAATTAATCTCAATTCGAGATTTATAAACCCCTCTTTACCCCCTTGGAGAGACGAAGGCGAGAAAAATATCGCACCAAGTAAATTTCGTGCTCTGTGCACATAATCAGTTTCATAGAAAACTTATTTTTCTATGAAACTAACGCACTACCATCCTAGACGGCCCTTTAAATATAAGAACTGACTATGAATACCGACCCTAGAGTCCTGTATAATCAGAGAGGCGACAATAGCGTCTCGCTTGCTGATTGGCTGATCGCCATGGGCCCGTTCCACTTAACGACCGCAACGCTCGCGAGCATCATCTGTCTTTGTTTAACTTTCGGTGAACAACAAAGATGAAATGATACCGTGTAGAATCCTATATAATCAGAGAAGCGACAATGGCGTTTCGCTTGCTGATTGGCTGACCGCCATGAGCCCGTTCCACTTAATGACCGCAACGCTCACGGTATCATTTCATCTTTGTTGTTCACCGAAAGTTAAACAAAGATAGATGATGCTCGCGAGCGTTGCAGTCGTTAAGTAGAACGCATCCTATGTTGGTCCCGTAGTGGATCCTACGTGCAAACTAACCGCAATCGGCGTACCGTAAGTGAGAAAAAAGTATATTTGTCAAGCGACGCAGTAGCGTTCCGACGCCGAGTATTGTTATTTTCTAAAAAAAAACATTTTAAATATCTCTGAGACATTCTTAAGACATTTTAGATTACAAATGGGCAGCTGCGGGATCAACATGGCGATCATGGGAAGCATGGAAGGGGTAACAATGTCGCTTCTCTGATTATATAGAACTCTAGATTTTAATAGATTTGTTAGAGGAAGTAATGCTGAAAATATCGAATACCATGAGCGCGCGGTAAGATTTGGATTTGAAAAATAATGCCAATTTTGAGTAGAACTTGTGATAAGAGTTACAAAATATTTACAATTTTCGAATATTACTAAAATAATTATTTTTGATTAAACAAATACTATACTAAATTATATTATATTATCAATAACTATTTAATGTGATTAATTGTATAAATTATATTACAAATTTCAAATAATCGCGGGCTAATAAGAGCCAGAACGCGGATGGCAGTGCGTCAGTTTCATAGAAAAATAAGTTTTCTATGAAACTGAATATGTGCACAGGGCACGAAATTTACTTGGTGTATACCAAGATTTTTTAAAAATTAATCTCAATTCGAGATTTATAATAATCCCTCTTTACCCCCCTGGAGAGACGAAGGCGAGAAAAATATCGGGGCGAAGTCGCTGAATCGGGAATCGAACCCGAGTCTTTCGCTTGCCGGGCGACTGCTCTTACCTCTGAGCTATTCAGACCCCACACCACCGATACTTCTCATTTGCCTTATAATATCTATTACTATTAACGCCATCTTTCAGCCGGCGTGAACTAACAAATTTAAGAAATTAGGCTCTCGAGTGAACTCACAAATTCAAATAATCGCGGGCTAGTAAGAGCCAGAACGCGGATGGCAGTGCGTCAGTTTCATAGAAAAATAAGTTTTCTATGAAACTGAATATGTGCACAGGGCACGAAATTTACTTGGTGTATACCAAGATTTTTTAAAAATTAATCTCAATTCGAGATTTATAATAATCCCTCTTTACCCCCCTGGAGAGACGAAGGCGAGAAAAATATCGGGGCGAAGTCGCTGAATCGGGAATCGAACCCGAGTCTTTCGCTTGCCGGGCGACTGCTCTTACCTCTGAGCTATTCAGACCCCACACCACCGATACTTCTCATTTGCCTTATAATATCTATTACTATTAACGCCATCTTTCAGCCGGCGTGAACTAACAAATTTAAGAAATTAGGCTCTCGAGTGAACTCACAAATTCAAATAATCGCGGGCTAGTAAGAGCCAGAACGCGGATGGCAGTGCGTCAGTTTCATAGAAAAATAAGTTTTCTATGAAACTGAATATGTGCACAGGGCACGAAATTTACTTGGTGTATACCAAGATTTTTTAAAAATTAATCTCAATTCGAGATTTATAATAATCCCTCTTTACCCCCCTGGAGAGACGAAGGCGAGAAAAATATCGGGGCGAAGTCGCTGAATCGGGAATCGAACCCGAGTCTTTCGCTTGCCGGGCGACTGCTCTTACCTCTGAGCTATTCAGACCCCACACCACCGATACTTCTCATTTGCCTTATAATATCTATTACTATTAACGCCATCTTTCAGCCGGCGTGAACTAACAAATTTAAGAAATTAGGCTCTCGAGTGAACTCACAAATTCAAATAATCGCGGGCTAGTAAGAGCCAGAACGCGGATGGCAGTGCGTCAGTTTCATAGAAAAATAAGTTTTCTATGAAACTGAATATGTGCACAGGGCACGAAATTTACTTGGTGTATACCAAGATTTTTTAAAAATTAATCTCAATTCGAGATTTATAATAATCCCTCTTTACCCCCCTGGAGAGACGAAGGCGAGAAAAATATCGGGGCGAAGTCGCTGAATCGGGAATCGAACCCGAGTCTTTCGCTTGCCGGGCGACTGCTCTTACCTCTGAGCTATTCAGACCCCACACCACCGATACTTCTCATTTGCCTTATAATATCTATTACTATTAACGCCATCTTTCAGCCGGCGTGAACTAACAAATTTAAGAAATTAGGCTCTCGAGTGAACTCACAAATTCAAATAATCGCGGGCTAGTAAGAGCCAGAACGCGGATGGCAGTGCGTCAGTTTCATAGAAAAATAAGTTTTCTATGAAACTGAATATGTGCACAGGGCACGAAATTTACTTGGTGTATACCAAGATTTTTTAAAAATTAATCTCAATTCGAGATTTATAATAATCCCTCTTTACCCCCCTGGAGAGACGAAGGCGAGAAAAATATCGGGGCGAAGTCGCTGAATCGGGAATCGAACCCGAGTCTTTCGCTTGCCGGGCGACTGCTCTTACCTCTGAGCTATTCAGACCCCACACCACCGATACTTCTCATTTGCCTTATAATATCTATTACTATTAACGCCATCTTTCAGCCGGCGTGAACTAACAAATTTAAGAAATTAGGCTCTCGAGTGAACTCACAAATTCAAATAATCGCGGGCTAGTAAGAGCCAGAACGCGGATGGCAGTGCGTCAGTTTCATAGAAAAATAAGTTTTCTATGAAACTGAATATGTGCACAGGGCACGAAATTTACTTGGTGTATACCAAGATTTTTTAAAAATTAATCTCAATTCGAGATTTATAATAATCCCTCTTTACCCCCCTGGAGAGACGAAGGCGAGAAAAATATCGGGGCGAAGTCGCTGAATCGGGAATCGAACCCGAGTCTTTCGCTTGCCGGGCGACTGCTCTTACCTCTGAGCTATTCAGACCCCACACCACCGATACTTCTCATTTGCCTTATAATATCTATTACTATTAACGCCATCTTTCAGCCGGCGTGAACTAACAAATTTAAGAAATTAGGCTCTCGAGTGAACTCACAAATTCAAATAATCGCGGGCTAGTAAGAGCCAGAACGCGGATGGCAGTGCGTCAGTTTCATAGAAAAATAAGTTTTCTATGAAACTGAATATGTGCACAGGGCACGAAATTTACTTGGTGTATACCAAGATTTTTTAAAAATTAATCTCAATTCGAGATTTATAATAATCCCTCTTTACCCCCCTGGAGAGACGAAGGCGAGAAAAATATCGGGGCGAAGTCGCTGAATCGGGAATCGAACCCGAGTCTTTCGCTTGCCGGGCGACTGCTCTTACCTCTGAGCTATTCAGACCCCACACCACCGATACTTCTCATTTGCCTTATAATATCTATTACTATTAACGCCATCTTTCAGCCGGCGTGAACTAACAAATTTAAGAAATTAGGCTCTCGAGTGAACTCACAAATTCAAATAATCGCGGGCTAGTAAGAGCCAGAACGCGGATGGCAGTGCGTCAGTTTCATAGAAAAATAAGTTTTCTATGAAACTGAATATGTGCACAGGGCACGAAATTTACTTGGTGTATACCAAGATTTTTTAAAAATTAATCTCAATTCGAGATTTATAATAATCCCTCTTTACCCCCCTGGAGAGACGAAGGCGAGAAAAATATCGGGGCGAAGTCGCTGAATCGGGAATCGAACCCGAGTCTTTCGCTTGCCGGGCGACTGCTCTTACCTCTGAGCTATTCAGACCCCACACCACCGATACTTCTCATTTGCCTTATAATATCTATTACTATTAACGCCATCTTTCAGCCGGCGTGAACTAACAAATTTAAGAAATTAGGCTCTCGAGTGAACTCACAAATTCAAATAATCGCGGGCTAGTAAGAGCCAGAACGCGGATGGCAGTGCGTCAGTTTCATAGAAAAATAAGTTTTCTATGAAACTGAATATGTGCACAGGGCACGAAATTTACTTGGTGTATACCAAGATTTTTTAAAAATTAATCTCAATTCGAGATTTATAATAATCCCTCTTTACCCCCCTGGAGAGACGAAGGCGAGAAAAATATCGGGGCGAAGTCGCTGAATCGGGAATCGAACCCGAGTCTTTCGCTTGCCGGGCGACTGCTCTTACCTCTGAGCTATTCAGACCCCACACCACCGATACTTCTCATTTGCCTTATAATATCTATTACTATTAACGCCATCTTTCAGCCGGCGTGAACTAACAAATTTAAGAAATTAGGCTCTCGAGTGAACTCACAAATTCAAATAATCGCGGGCTAGTAAGAGCCAGAACGCGGATGGCAGTGCGTCAGTTTCATAGAAAAATAAGTTTTCTATGAAACTGAATATGTGCACAGGGCACGAAATTTACTTGGTGTATACCAAGATTTTTTAAAAATTAATCTCAATTCGAGATTTATAATAATCCCTCTTTACCCCCCTGGAGAGACGAAGGCGAGAAAAATATCGGGGCGAAGTCGCTGAATCGGGAATCGAACCCGAGTCTTTCGCTTGCCGGGCGACTGCTCTTACCTCTGAGCTATTCAGACCCCACACCACCGATACTTCTCATTTGCCTTATAATATCTATTACTATTAACGCCATCTTTCAGCCGGCGTGAACTAACAAATTTAAGAAATTAGGCTCTCGAGTGAACTCACAAATTCAAATAATCGCGGGCTAGTAAGAGCCAGAACGCGGATGGCAGTGCGTCAGTTTCATAGAAAAATAAGTTTTCTATGAAACTGAATATGTGCACAGGGCACGAAATTTACTTGGTGTATACCAAGATTTTTTAAAAATTAATCTCAATTCGAGATTTATAATAATCCCTCTTTACCCCCCTGGAGAGACGAAGGCGAGAAAAATATCGGGGCGAAGTCGCTGAATCGGGAATCGAACCCGAGTCTTTCGCTTGCCGGGCGACTGCTCTTACCTCTGAGCTATTCAGACCCCACACCACCGATACTTCTCATTTGCCTTATAATATCTATTACTATTAACGCCATCTTTCAGCCGGCGTGAACTAACAAATTTAAGAAATTAGGCTCTCGAGTGAACTCACAAATTCAAATAATCGCGGGCTAGTAAGAGCCAGAACGCGGATGGCAGTGCGTCAGTTTCATAGAAAAATAAGTTTTCTATGAAACTGAATATGTGCACAGGGCACGAAATTTACTTGGTGTATACCAAGATTTTTTAAAAATTAATCTCAATTCGAGATTTATAATAATCCCTCTTTACCCCCCTGGAGAGACGAAGGCGAGAAAAATATCGGGGCGAAGTCGCTGAATCGGGAATCGAACCCGAGTCTTTCGCTTGCCGGGCGACTGCTCTTACCTCTGAGCTATTCAGACCCCACACCACCGATACTTCTCATTTGCCTTATAATATCTATTACTATTAACGCCATCTTTCAGCCGGCGTGAACTAACAAATTTAAGAAATTAGGCTCTCGAGTGAACTCACAAATTCAAATAATCGCGGGCTAGTAAGAGCCAGAACGCGGATGGCAGTGCGTCAGTTTCATAGAAAAATAAGTTTTCTATGAAACTGAATATGTGCACAGGGCACGAAATTTACTTGGTGTATACCAAGATTTTTTAAAAATTAATCTCAATTCGAGATTTATAATAATCCCTCTTTACCCCCCTGGAGAGACGAAGGCGAGAAAAATATCGGGGCGAAGTCGCTGAATCGGGAATCGAACCCGAGTCTTTCGCTTGCCGGGCGACTGCTCTTACCTCTGAGCTATTCAGACCCCACACCACCGATACTTCTCATTTGCCTTATAATATCTATTACTATTAACGCCATCTTTCAGCCGGCGTGAACTAACAAATTTAAGAAATTAGGCTCTCGAGTGAACTCACAAATTCAAATAATCGCGGGCTAGTAAGAGCCAGAACGCGGATGGCAGTGCGTCAGTTTCATAGAAAAATAAGTTTTCTATGAAACTGAATATGTGCACAGGGCACGAAATTTACTTGGTGTATACCAAGATTTTTTAAAAATTAATCTCAATTCGAGATTTATAATAATCCCTCTTTACCCCCCTGGAGAGACGAAGGCGAGAAAAATATCGGGGCGAAGTCGCTGAATCGGGAATCGAACCCGAGTCTTTCGCTTGCCGGGCGACTGCTCTTACCTCTGAGCTATTCAGACCCCACACCACCGATACTTCTCATTTGCCTTATAATATCTATTACTATTAACGCCATCTTTCAGCCGGCGTGAACTAACAAATTTAAGAAATTAGGCTCTCGAGTGAACTCACAAATTCAAATAATCGCGGGCTAGTAAGAGCCAGAACGCGGATGGCAGTGCGTCAGTTTCATAGAAAAATAAGTTTTCTATGAAACTGAATATGTGCACAGGGCACGAAATTTACTTGGTGTATACCAAGATTTTTTAAAAATTAATCTCAATTCGAGATTTATAATAATCCCTCTTTACCCCCCTGGAGAGACGAAGGCGAGAAAAATATCGGGGCGAAGTCGCTGAATCGGGAATCGAACCCGAGTCTTTCGCTTGCCGGGCGACTGCTCTTACCTCTGAGCTATTCAGACCCCACACCACCGATACTTCTCATTTGCCTTATAATATCTATTACTATTAACGCCATCTTTCAGCCGGCGTGAACTAACAAATTTAAGAAATTAGGCTCTCGAGTGAACTCACAAATTCAAATAATCGCGGGCTAGTAAGAGCCAGAACGCGGATGGCAGTGCGTCAGTTTCATAGAAAAATAAGTTTTCTATGAAACTGAATATGTGCACAGGGCACGAAATTTACTTGGTGTATACCAAGATTTTTTAAAAATTAATCTCAATTCGAGATTTATAATAATCCCTCTTTACCCCCCTGGAGAGACGAAGGCGAGAAAAATATCGGGGCGAAGTCGCTGAATCGGGAATCGAACCCGAGTCTTTCGCTTGCCGGGCGACTGCTCTTACCTCTGAGCTATTCAGACCCCACACCACCGATACTTCTCATTTGCCTTATAATATCTATTACTATTAACGCCATCTTTCAGCCGGCGTGAACTAACAAATTTAAGAAATTAGGCTCTCGAGTGAACTCACAAATTCAAATAATCGCGGGCTAGTAAGAGCCAGAACGCGGATGGCAGTGCGTCAGTTTCATAGAAAAATAAGTTTTCTATGAAACTGAATATGTGCACAGGGCACGAAATTTACTTGGTGTATACCAAGATTTTTTAAAAATTAATCTCAATTCGAGATTTATAATAATCCCTCTTTACCCCCCTGGAGAGACGAAGGCGAGAAAAATATCGGGGCGAAGTCGCTGAATCGGGAATCGAACCCGAGTCTTTCGCTTGCCGGGCGACTGCTCTTACCTCTGAGCTATTCAGACCCCACACCACCGATACTTCTCATTTGCCTTATAATATCTATTACTATTAACGCCATCTTTCAGCCGGCGTGAACTAACAAATTTAAGAAATTAGGCTCTCGAGTGAACTCACAAATTCAAATAATCGCGGGCTAGTAAGAGCCAGAACGCGGATGGCAGTGCGTCAGTTTCATAGAAAAATAAGTTTTCTATGAAACTGAATATGTGCACAGGGCACGAAATTTACTTGGTGTATACCAAGATTTTTTAAAAATTAATCTCAATTCGAGATTTATAATAATCCCTCTTTACCCCCCTGGAGAGACGAAGGCGAGAAAAATATCGGGGCGAAGTCGCTGAATCGGGAATCGAACCCGAGTCTTTCGCTTGCCGGGCGACTGCTCTTACCTCTGAGCTATTCAGACCCCACACCACCGATACTTCTCATTTGCCTTATAATATCTATTACTATTAACGCCATCTTTCAGCCGGCGTGAACTAACAAATTTAAGAAATTAGGCTCTCGAGTGAACTCACAAATTCAAATAATCGCGGGCTAGTAAGAGCCAGAACGCGGATGGCAGTGCGTCAGTTTCATAGAAAAATAAGTTTTCTATGAAACTGAATATGTGCACAGGGCACGAAATTTACTTGGTGTATACCAAGATTTTTTAAAAATTAATCTCAATTCGAGATTTATAATAATCCCTCTTTACCCCCCTGGAGAGACGAAGGCGAGAAAAATATCGGGGCGAAGTCGCTGAATCGGGAATCGAACCCGAGTCTTTCGCTTGCCGGGCGACTGCTCTTACCTCTGAGCTATTCAGACCCCACACCACCGATACTTCTCATTTGCCTTATAATATCTATTACTATTAACGCCATCTTTCAGCCGGCGTGAACTAACAAATTTAAGAAATTAGGCTCTCGAGTGAACTCACAAATTCAAATAATCGCGGGCTAGTAAGAGCCAGAACGCGGATGGCAGTGCGTCAGTTTCATAGAAAAATAAGTTTTCTATGAAACTGAATATGTGCACAGGGCACGAAATTTACTTGGTGTATACCAAGATTTTTTAAAAATTAATCTCAATTCGAGATTTATAATAATCCCTCTTTACCCCCCTGGAGAGACGAAGGCGAGAAAAATATCGGGGCGAAGTCGCTGAATCGGGAATCGAACCCGAGTCTTTCGCTTGCCGGGCGACTGCTCTTACCTCTGAGCTATTCAGACCCCACACCACCGATACTTCTCATTTGCCTTATAATATCTATTACTATTAACGCCATCTTTCAGCCGGCGTGAACTAACAAATTTAAGAAATTAGGCTCTCGAGTGAACTCACAAATTCAAATAATCGCGGGCTAGTAAGAGCCAGAACGCGGATGGCAGTGCGTCAGTTTCATAGAAAAATAAGTTTTCTATGAAACTGAATATGTGCACAGGGCACGAAATTTACTTGGTGTATACCAAGATTTTTTAAAAATTAATCTCAATTCGAGATTTATAATAATCCCTCTTTACCCCCCTGGAGAGACGAAGGCGAGAAAAATATCGGGGCGAAGTCGCTGAATCGGGAATCGAACCCGAGTCTTTCGCTTGCCGGGCGACTGCTCTTACCTCTGAGCTATTCAGACCCCACACCACCGATACTTCTCATTTGCCTTATAATATCTATTACTATTAACGCCATCTTTCAGCCGGCGTGAACTAACAAATTTAAGAAATTAGGCTCTCGAGTGAACTCACAAATTCAAATAATCGCGGGCTAGTAAGAGCCAGAACGCGGATGGCAGTGCGTCAGTTTCATAGAAAAATAAGTTTTCTATGAAACTGAATATGTGCACAGGGCACGAAATTTACTTGGTGTATACCAAGATTTTTTAAAAATTAATCTCAATTCGAGATTTATAATAATCCCTCTTTACCCCCCTGGAGAGACGAAGGCGAGAAAAATATCGGGGCGAAGTCGCTGAATCGGGAATCGAACCCGAGTCTTTCGCTTGCCGGGCGACTGCTCTTACCTCTGAGCTATTCAGACCCCACACCACCGATACTTCTCATTTGCCTTATAATATCTATTACTATTAACGCTATAAAGAAATATTACCTGATCATCTGAAAAAAAGGGAGAACAATGAGCTAGAAAAATATCACAGAGGAATTATATCATCGGCTCCAGCAACCAATAGGCGATCACTATGCTACATTTAGTGATAAACTATCCAGCTTATTATTCTGCAGACAAACATGGTATTTCAACCAACAGCCAATTAAAAGAACAAGGAGAACTATTCCAGCATTTGTCAATTGACAAGTCATCTTGGCGCTCTATATCCATCAGCGCATCTACCTATAACTATTCAGCATCCGGGCAAGTAAAGCCTGGACATTTTACTATGGGATTCAACATGATATCCCAATCAATGGCTAATTACTCACAGTAAATGAGAATTCAAGCCAAGCATCGAGAATCTTCCTGACAAGCTGCACCTGCGTTGTCCAGAGGACATTGATAACCAGAAAAAATGGGAAGAAGAAAGAAAAACATCCTATTTCTCTCAGAGCAATAAAATTTCCAGCTGAAGATTTGAGATTACTGATGTTGGTCAGGTAAACATTATGACATATACAGTTCCTTTTTCTCTTACGCTATAAATGGGCATTTAAGAAAAGATAGTTATGTATTAAGATTCTTTAATAAACGTATTAAATAAAAATATCATTATTACAACAAAATTATTGTTAATACAAGAAGAATTATTGTTATTGTGAGAAAAGTTCTTGTTATTACGAGAAAATTTAAAAGAATAAGTAAAAAAATATATATATATATTTTTGTAAAAGGAGGACGAAAAAAAAAGGGGGTTTTTGGTGGTCGCCTTCTCTTTCCTCCTTCTTAATAAACAAATCAGCATGCACGAAACCACATACAATTAGGATACTTTAGTTAACTGCGAAAGGAAGGAATCTATTTCATTTTTGCAAATGTCGGGCTTCTCCCCAACATTTGTCTAAGGCCGGCGGTGTTACGTCCTGGCGACTTCACGATTCCTCCCTTCCGCGAAGTTGCGGCAATGATAATCGATCGGTGATAGAAATGAGTCGTTCGGTAAATAGAGCATCTTGCGTCACACATTCCTTAAACATTTAGTCACTTATCAATATCTGTATCTACGAGTAACCATGGGAAAGACGCGAGAGACCGGTGACGAAACCGCACTGGTCGCCTAAAAATAAATAAAAATCAGTAGATACCCTCGCAATAAAATTTTCCAGCGGAATAATAAACTGATACCGAAAAGATAATAAAATTCTCACGAAATATCTGACGAATACAACTAAATCAATAATGACGAAACTTCTGTGACGTCACATTCAACAACGACAGAAAGTAAGACTTTTTCTAATCAGATCA
>NW_021849026.1:86531-91191 GCF_003651465.1 Formica exsecta | reverse complement strand
GAATACAACTAAATCAATAATGACGAAACTTCTGTGACGACATATTCAGTAACGACAGAAAGTAATCAGATCACGTGCGTAAGGGAAACCTAGAGCTCAAGGGATTCTGAACTGATCACCAATCGACGATCGTCATGAGTGAAAATTTGAAAAGTAGGAGAAACACCCCGCCTAATGAGGACACTGGCACAATTTTTAATTCGTTAAAGTTTTGGAAGATTCCCACTCTTAGAAATTAGAATACACCCCGAAAATAGAGATATAAAAAGGGGACTTGAAGAGACATTCACACGCTTATTCTCCGGTCTTCAACTTCACGCAGTCTTACTCTGTGCTTTTGCACCGTAATTCGCGAGTTAGGCACTTGTGCCACCAGTGTCCTCATTTGGCATCATCTCCAGAGCAACCACGAATCGAACATCGGGCTGCCGACATGAGACACAAAGCGAAACACCGTACAAATTCGCCACCCATCCACCTCTGAATTACCATTGAATTATTTATAAAAGTAAGTTTATTGAATAATTTTTCTTTTCCTCCTTTTTGTCTTGTGTTTTTTATTTAAATCAAAACTTTCCGAATAATGTTTTATTCTTTTAAATCAGTAACCCGTTTCGGTAATAAGTCTTAGAAAATTTTAAATCCTGATCTTAATCCAGTGTAATAGCGATTCAGTCGTTTACCTGCTTTTCAGACCTGTCAGTTTGTACGACCCGATTCCAAACGCCACGAGACGTTTAACTTCGGGATAATAAAAGATAGTTGTTGCGCCCTTCCGTCGACTCATCCTTCCCCGAGTCTGGACGTAACAGTAAATTATATTAATATGAAGACATTTGTTTTACTTTTTATTTTAAGTTTATTATAAATTAACTTATTAATCTTACTTAAATTAATAAAAGAACATGATATTACTTAATAATAAAATGCCTTGCCATGGTTGTACTACTAAATATAAGTGTTTTTAAGCGTCCTTTTTGGCACTCAATTTTAATTCTAAATCGAATGAAACACTTCACAAATATGTGAATGGAGAAGGTTTCCAATTCTTCCGGCCTACTTTCAACACCCATAATGCCTTCCGTTCTTTGTTGGATGAAAATCATCTTAGCGAAAAACCTTTTTCGGTATTGTTGTTGCATCCAACGACACAACAACTACTCATATTTTCTGTGAAGTGATAACATTTAAATCATTAATAGATGTAATGATTGATGAAAAGGTTAGATTGTCATTTTTTACTTCACAGTGCCTGTATATCTACATTTATTTGTTTTTAACTCAATATAAGTTTAAATCATAATGTATAGACTTAGCTGTTTATAGCAGATAAATCTAAAAATCAAACGTCTCATATCAATTTTACACAATAATGTGTACAACCAGAGAAAAGACTGAGAGTCGCCACGCTGCCGTTTTTCGTATAACGCTTTTTCTAGGTCGTACACTAGCGTCACGTACATCCATTTTACGCCGCCTGAAACTACATGGCCACATCCACTTTCGGAGCCATGATAAAACAGCCGATTGGTTTACGTCCGTGCTACATCCACTTTTCGATACTGTCGGTTTTGGTTCATGTCCGTGCTACATTAACTTTTCGATATTGTCGATACTGGTAGTACACTGATCGCTTTACAAAGAGAGATGATTGCGCTGTCTTTGTCTCTTTTTCATCGCGTATGTGTGTAGCGCCCGTGAAAATACAAACATCGATATGTTGGGCACACGGATGCGATTATTGAGAGATAATGTCAGACAAAGAGCGACAATCGCGTGCTATTCTTGTTCCTCTAGCATATTGCTTTACGGCCGAAATACGGCTTGAAAATGCTTTCTGGCCTCTCGTGATAGAAAGCAGTAATGCAACAAGACTAATAAGCGTCTACTTTTCGAGAATTTTATACTTGCGTATATACATATGTGGATATATATATATATGTATGTTTAAATTATAGTTAAAATTGTATCTGCAATTAAATATTGTATGATGATCAATAATAATAGTAGGATAACAGATAACAAAGTGAACAAATACAAAATATGTAAGATACGGGTGCCTATTAGACTTGATGATTTGTTGTTTTGTTACTATCGATTCTTCGTGTATCATATCAACAGGATATAATACGAAGTGTATACATATTTATTATAATGTGTAATATATATTTATTATATTCAAATGTATTATATTAAAAATTATGTTGATAAATGAAACCGATAGCGAACCGATCGTGGTTATTAAGCGAACCAGCGCGACAAGCGATTAGCTTAAGTCTAACACCGCGAAAAAATTTTGATAACGCGCGAAGAAATTTAGAAACTCAATACTCGAGCGAAAGCGAGCCCGAGTTACCGGAGAACGTCGTCAAGGAACGCGAATTTCCGTTCAATAGTTTCGACGAAAGCCTATTTTCGTGTGATACGACTGACCTCACTGACCACACTCAACGCGAAACTAGACGTACGCGACCGTATATTAGCAGAACTCCAAGTAGGGTATCTTTACGACGCGAATTTTCACTAACCTGCTACGAGAGCGATCTGTTTGACCCGGAAGAAATTTACCGCCAACAAGAAAATAATATGGCCGAATCGCGTAATCCGCACGAACGTACTCCCGCAAATCTGCCGCGAGGCGCGGTAGACGAAGAAATAGACAATATGCGACGATCCATCCGCCAGATGGACCAAAATATAGCGGAGGCCGACCGCACGCCGCCTCCCGAAAGAAACCGTGAAGAAAGAGGAGATTATATACAGATCATCCACATTTTAAATGAAATACACGCGGATATTAATTCATTAAACATACGAGTAACGCGACTAGAAAGCGCGGACACACAATTACCCCGTCTTTTCTCTAAAATGCTTAGTTTTTGAAAGAAAAGGGGTGTACGGGTGGTCTATGACACCCTGTATATGTATGTATGTATAAAATTTTCGCGTTTCGCCAAAAAGTAATATTTACCCGATAACGTAATAACTTCAATGGGCTGGTCAGGAGGTCTTCGTGATGGTCCTGCTAGAGCCTCTTCTGCAGATCGTTTTCTCGCCACGGCTCTTATATTTGAAATGGCAAGCATATCTATTTTTAACAAAAATAAAAATTTTATTAAAATAAAAATTAAATTAAAATTCACTACATTTTTGATAATTGTTTTCGCTGTCTTCCTCAGATATTCGGTCGAGATATTTTTTAACATTAAATTGCGGTAGCGCGACAGCACACAATAATGTGATTTTTCTTAAAATCTCGGCGACGCACATTTTTACACACTTGGACTTCTGACACTAAAACTTCACGAGATGAAAGACTAATGTTGAATTTTCTCATGGGAAGACCGAATTTATACGCATTTCCCCACTGTTTTCCAAAAGGATGATAAAGTGGGAAAAAATTTTTATTCTAGTGTTGCTTATTTTTAGTTATTTTCATTTTATGGAAGGCTAATTTCCTTAGTTTCTATAGAGTTTAGGTATGGCAATATATAAAACCCGGAAAAATACCTGTATTATCTCAGACAAAGGATTATAAAAAACAAGGTATTAAGGGGATCCCAAAGGGTCTGTTTTACCGACAAAAACTTTATTTTGCAAAATCTTTTTGTTGATTATAGATATCAAAAAATCCTTTTCCACAATTAAAGTATACATAATAACGGAGGGCGAAGTTTAACATTTCATATGAAAAGTGGAAAAAAATGATAAAATTACAGTTTAGTTATCGGCCTGTGCCGTCAACATTTACTTAATATAAAAGATTTGTAATCTGCACGTGCCTAATCAGTAAACCCCGCACTCGGCATTTCATCAAAGAGTATAAGTGAGCTTAGAGAAGTGAGTTTAGAAGCTTTATAAAAAAGATTCTGCAAAATAAAATTTTCGTGCATATGTGTGTGTGCGAGATGGAGGCTCAAGAGTAAAACAGAGCAGTAGATTAGTTGCGTGATGTCGCGATAGACAGAGCTGCAATCGTACATGACAAACACAGACATAATCGTACTATCTTCGTCTCTTTCATGTGTGTGAGAGTAATATACATGTACGCACTAACATTATTGCAGTATCTTTTTCCTCTCAATCATACGCTCTGTCACGCTCTGTCTCTTTCTAATCGCTCGCTCGCTATGTACTACGTATCGCTTAGCTTCATGCTCCTCGCATATTCACTTACGCGTTCACTCGCGCTTCTCTCTCTCTCTCTCTCTCTCTCTCTCTCTCTGCTCGGTCATTATTGTATTCTTTTATTTCCATTATTATATTCTTTTATTTGCTCAACTTTTATTCTTTCTATTCTCGTCTCCTTACATAAAAATAAATAAATGTATTTATTTATTTTTATTTTATACAGCATAAATGAGATATACAATACGTTATTTTCTTTTTTTATTTCACTATATGTAGTTAATACAATACATAATTACGTTTCACTTTAGTTAAATACAACATGCACATACAAAAATACACACGCACACGCACACATACATAATACTTTTTTTATTTATAAAATATACAATATCTTATTTATGCTTTATAAAATAAAGATGAATAAATTAATTTATTATCATATAGGAAAACAAGAATAGAAAGAATAAAAGTCGAACAAATAAAAGATTATAATAATGGGAATGAAAGAATACAATAAAGAACAAGCAGA
>NW_021849026.1:68062-74372 GCF_003651465.1 Formica exsecta | reverse complement strand
TTAAATACGCTTAGATATGCGTGCGAGGCAATAGAGCAGTAGAAATACACGATGTTGTCCGATTTCAACATATTGAACACAATTCTCTTTCAAATATGCATAGAACATGCAAAAATATTCATATCGGTAACAGCGGAACTAAAATTATTGATATTATCGATAATTTCGGTCGGTATTATCAATAATTTTAGTTACGCTTGGATGAGGGCGCTAACCCGTCGGAGTTCGGCCGTTACTTTTGGATCCCCTTAACAAGTTTGAACGTTTGGAACATTATACTGTAAAAGGAAAGAGGGGAGTAGATGAAAAAAATTTAACAATTTACGTAAAAAGATGCCACGTTTATTGATATTAATTTTTCATAAATCAATATTCTTATTACATATAATTAAAATATTATATAGGAGTACATCCTTCATTTTCTGTATCATATTACAATCCGAATTACACTATTAAACAAGATATCACATAGCGTACAACGTTTCACTTGTTTCTTTTTTCGCGAAGAAAAATTTTACGAAATAAGTGTGTAACGATGCATTCCCCCATCGTTACTAGACCGTACCCGGCCGCCGATCCGCCGGAAGTCCGCCGCCCGACGAACACCGGTCGGGCAAATGCGGAGGCGCTGAGCGCCCATTTAAAAAGACTAAGAAACCGATTAAGATCGTAACCGTTGCACATATAATATAAAAATACGCAACTATATTGTCCGCATGTTTGAGAAAAAATTCCTTGTAATTGTTGAATATTCCACCGATGGATAATGGAGTTTCGACGAAGTCGGAGGAGAAATCCGGGGTGCAAGGTTGGTATTGCGTAGCTGTCGAAGTATGTGGCTGTATCATGCTGGTCAAGGAAGAAGGCGACCCAATGTTCTCCAGGTCGATTGTGGTCATCCGTATTAGCGATGATGGCTGTCGACCTCGTCTACACCCTCGGGACTCTGTCGGCCGGATAAGCTCCCGCTGTCTGGCATTGATGCGGCGTAATGCTTATAGAATTTCGCGAGAGTTCATTATTTTGGCACGGAGATAAACGAACAAGCGGTATTATATATTCAATAATTTCGGTTTTTACCTCCTTCGGAAGTGCGTCTTTGTCCGAGTCGCCTTGTAACGTTGAGTTTTCAATGGCGGCTTGTGTGGAGTTAGTAGTTGCTTCGAACTTGGCACTATCCATCAACGCCGATAATTCAGATTTTTTAAATTTCTCTTCTTCTTTTACTAATGCTTGCTCTGATTTTTGCAGATTTTTTTTCTCTATTGCATTTCTATCGCGAGAAATCCCATCCGCGCTACTGATTTCCTCCTTTTCGTTGTCTTCGTTTTCGTCGTCCTCGTCGTCGTCGTCACCGTCGTTTATATTCCAATTATCCGGAGAACCACAAGTAGCTTGAGTACTATTGTTCGTATTACCGTAGGCGATATTATTTTGCTTGATCAACCAATATTTTAATTTATATGCGTTGCGTAATACGCAATGAAAGATTCCGAATTTTCGAAATCCGTGGTAACCGCAATATCGTCCGCACGCTTCTCCCTCCGACAGATTTTTGAATGCGGGGGAAATATCTTCCAAATTCTATATATTTCTGGAGAGTAGATTTTGCAAGTAGTTTGGTTTTTCAGTACCTCTGACGTAAATGCGACGTGCCTGTCTTGTTATTTCACGTAGGTGCGTTATAAAATATTTCGGATTAGCTTCACCGTCGAACCATTTGATGCCGTGATAATTTCGCGTGAGCCAATTGTTTTCATGTCTTACTTTTCTTGGTAAATCACCAAATGAATGCGGCGACATCATAATCCAATGTCCGACGAATGGAGCGTCAAGCGCGATAACAGCAACTTCCTTAGGGATAAACTTTTCATTGGCATCGCGGAAATCTTGTATGTCGATGACTATATCCATATTGTGAAGACTCGATAGGTTTAAACTGTTCGCGAAGCGTCGACGTTCGTGTCTTGAATGAAACTGAATCCTTTTTTGTTACATTTCACATTTTTTGATATTTTATGCTGTTGACATTTTGATCGAATGTGGGGGGGAGAAAAATGAGAAAAATTTTCCGAGTATTACGTTGTAACGGTCAAATACTTGAGCGCGATAAATATCTAGCCGGCAAAATGACGATGACTTGACGAGACGAGTCGATTACTATTACATTATCGAATTCGGCGTAAATAATACAATTAACGGTCTCCGTGAGGGCCTTCTCAAATCGCACTTCTAATTGCAAACTGCCATGTCTCACGAGATTCCAATGCCCTGCGCAATTAGCAGACAGATCGAGCGTGAGATCAAAAGCGAATAACATATCCCTTGGAATAATCGTCTCTACTTATAGAATTCTCTTCGTTCAAAAAATGGATACCCGTTCCCGCGAAGAGCGTTTGATAAGCTTCGACATAAAGCGGTTCCTCCGGTAAGAAAACCGGTTGTAGCGGCCTACTAGGAATTTGCATACTGTCGACGTATAGCGAGAAGAAATTTATTCCGTAATTTTTGAAATTAAACGGATTTAATTTTCTATCCCCATTAAACGCTTTATTATTAACAAAGCCGATTATCCTTTTCGGAAGTTGACCGAGTATTACATTATCTAACGATTCACCAACAACACCACTGTGAATCGTAAATGTTTTAACTTCGACTCTCGTAAGCGGATATTTGGCCGTAACCTTACTCAACATTCTAGCATGCGCGAGTAATAATCCGGCACTTATTTTCGCTCTTCTCACGAGCAAGCTCGCATCCAGTATATGAATTTTCGACGATGAACCGTTATTGTCCATAAGACAGAACGAATCTTTCGAACGGACGAGTCGCAGTCGTACTTCTACACCGTTAATTAAAAATTGTCGTCGTCGTCGTCGTCGTCGTCGTCGTCGTCGTCGTCGTCGTCGTCGTCGTCGTCGTCGTCGTCGTCGTCGTCGTCGTCGTCGTCGTCGTCGTCGTCGTCGTCGTCGTCGTCGTCGTCGTCGTCGTCGTCGTCGTCGTCGTCGTCGTCGTCGTCGTCGTCGTCGTCGTCGTCGTCGTCGTCGTCGTCGTCGTCGTCGTCGTCGTCGTCGTCGTCGTCGTCGTCGTCGTCGTCGTCGTCGTCGTCGTCGTCGTCGTCGTCGTCGTCGTCGTCGTCGTCGTCGTCGTCGTCGTCGTCGTCGTCGTCGTCGTCGTCGTCGTCGTCGTCGTCGTCGTCGTCGTCGTCGTCGTCGTCGTCGTCGTCGTCGTCGTCGTCGTCGTCGTCGTCGTCGTCGTCGTCGTCGTCGTCGTCGTCGTCGTCGTCGTCGTCGTCGTCGTCGTCGTCGTCGTCGTCGTCGTCGTCGTCGTCGTCGTCGTCGTCGTCGTCGTCGTCGTCGTCGTCGTCGTCGTCGTCGTCGTCGTCGTCGTCGTCGTCGTCGTCGTCGTCGTCGTCGTCGTCGTCGTCGTCGTCGTCGTCGTCGTCGTCGTCGTCGTCGTCGTCGTCGTCGTCGTCGTCGTCGTCGTCGTCGTCGTCGTCGTCGTCGTCGTCGTCGTCGTCGTCGTCGTCACTGGTGTTTACACACCATTTATCCGGAGAACCACAAGTAGCTTGAGTACTAACGTTCGTATTGCCGTAGACGTTATTATTTCGCTCGATCAACCAATATTTTAATTTATATACGTTGCGTAATGCGCAATGAAAGATTCCGAATTTTCGAAATCCGTGGTAACCACAATAACGTCCGCGCACTTCTCCCTCTGACAGATTTTTGAATGCGGGAGAAATATCTTCCAAATTATATATATTTCTGGAGAGTAGATTCCGCAAGTAGGTTTCTTTTTCGGTACCTCTAACGTAAATGTATCGTGCCTGTCTTGTTATTTCACGTAGTTGCGATGTAAAATATTTCGGATTAGCTTCACCGTCGAACCATTCGATGCCGTGATAATTTCGTGTAAGCCAGTTATTTTCATGTCTTACATTTCTTGGTAAATCGCCAAATGAATGCGGGGGCATCATAATCCAATGTCCGACGTATGGAGCGTCAAGCGCGATAATAGCGACTTCTTTGGGGATAAACTTCGCATTGGCATCGCGGAAACCTTGTATGTCGATGACTATATCCATTTTGTGAAGACTGGAGCGCTCTCGATAGCGTGGTTATAATAGTTTAAACTGCTCGCGAAGCGTCGACGTTCGTGTCTCGAATGAAACTGAATTCTTTTCTGTTATATTGTATATTTTTTGATATTTTATGCTGTTAGCATTTTGATCGAATGTGGAGGGGAGAAAAAGGAGGGGAAATTTTCCGAGTATTACGTTGTAACGGTCAAATACTTGAGAGCGATAAATATCTATCCGGCAAAATCGACGATGACTTGACGAGACGAATCGATTTCTATTACATTATCGAATTCGGCGTAAATAATACAATTAACGGTCTCTGTGAGAGCCTTCTCGAATCGCACTTCTAATCGTAAACTACCATGTCTCACGAGATTCCAATGTCCCGCGTAATTAGCTGATAGGTCGGGTGTGAGATCAAAAGCGAATAGCGTATAATCCTTGGAATAATCGTCTCTACTTATAGAATTTCCTTCGTTCAAAAAATGGATGTCCGTTCCCGCGAAGAGAGTTTGATAAGCTTCGACGTAAAGCGGTTCCTCCGGCGAGAAAACCGGTTGTAACGGCCTACTAGGAATTTGCATACCGTCGACGTATAGCGAGAAGAAATTTATTCCGTAATTTTTGAAATTAAACGGATTTAATTTTCTATCACCATTAAACGCTTTATTATTAACAAAGCCGACTATTATCCTTTTCGGAAGTTGACCGAGTATTACATTATCTAACGATTCACCCACAACACCACTGTGAATCGTAAATGTTTTAACTTCGACTCTCGTGAGCGGATATTTGGCCGTAACTTTATTCAACATTCTAGCATGCGCGAGTAATAATCCGGCGCTTATTTTCGCCCTTCTCACGAGTAAGCTCGCATCCAGTATATGAATTTTCGACGATGAACCGTTATTGTCCATAAGACAGAACGAATCTTTCGAACGGACGAGTCGCAGTCGTACTTCTACACCGTTAATTAAAAATTTGTCTTGATTGAAAACGTCACAATGGAGATGCCCTACAAGATCTAGCGCTCGCCCGCCGCGAATGTAACGCGCGCGTCTCACGAGAGCGGAATTTGGCGATTTTGATTCCACTGGTTCGTCCATTTGACCGGGTGTATCCGCGTCTCATAGATAGGAGGTTAGATGGGAAGTTTTTGCGGGTGAAGAATAATTTTACAACGCCTCGAGTTACGCGCGGTACGCGTAAGCGTTGTTTGGAGGCGACACGAGCTTTTGGTTGAAATACACGTCGATCTGATTGAACATGGAATGAAGTAAATGATTTACGGGGCCTATAATGGCCGCGGCGGTTGCGCCCGTGGTATGTCTCGAGGAATTGCCCGGCGTTTCTACGCGTACGCGAAGACTTAACATGGTGTGCGTGAGATCTAAATATTCTTCTCCGTGTCCCGGAACGACGAATTCTATCGGAGAATCGTCCGAGAGCCAAGTCACGGGTTTGTAATGAATCCATTGCGAACTCTCGATACTAGTTTGTGTGGGCGATAAAAAAAAGAGATCGAGTTCGCTCTTTAAAAACTTGCTCGAATGCGTGTGAAGAAAAGACATGCTTATTTACCGCAAATTTTTTTGTCGTCGCTGTAATTCTCGCTGTTAGATGTGTTTAGAATATATGCCGTTTAAGAAAATATGTCGGATACGGTGCGCTTTCTACCAGTTTTACGCCGTTTCGCGGATGTCTTAAGTCTTTTCACCGTTGTGCGATTTTTTCTTCTCTTATTTTTCGATGTTTTTGTATTTGTTCTTTTTTCCCTCGCGTCTGGCGCTTTGACGAACTTTTCTTACGCGCCTGGCGTCGTCTACGTAATGTCGCGGATTTAGCGATGCGCGTGTTGAGCCCGCCGAAAGGAAACTGAGCTACATGCATTTTAGCATCCGGCTTATAACCCAAACCCTTCATTAGACTACTTATTTTTTCTTTAGCTTTTCTCTTAAGATTGTCGCGCGATTCTTCAAATCGGTGTTTGGCCGCTACCTTAAACGGCATATTGTTTTCAACATCTTCGATTATATTAGCACCGGCACGTAAAGCTTCTTTCCCCACAGTACGTACGCCTCTAGTTAAATAAGGTAGTACACGTCTGAACAATCCTCCGAGAAAACTACCAATACCGTGACCTCGTTGATAGGGCGATCCGACGAAAACTCGCGGAATTCCACCGCCGCGACTGCCGCCGTTTTGTAACTCGTCGTAATACGT
>NW_021849026.1:58519-67583 GCF_003651465.1 Formica exsecta | reverse complement strand
TACGCGAAGACTTAACATGGTGTGCGTGAGATCTAAATATTCTTCTCCGTGACCCGGGATGACGAATTCTATCGGGGAATCGTCCGAGAGCGAAGTCACGGGTTTGTAATGAATCCATTGCGAACTCTCGATACTAGTTTGTGTGGGCGGTAAAGAAAAGAGATCGAGTTCGCTCTTTAAACACTCGCTCGAATGCGTGTGAAGAAAGGACATGCTTATTTACCGCAAATTTTTTTGTCGTCGCTGTAATTCTCGCTGTTAGATGTGTTTAGAATATATGCCGTTTAAGAAAATATGTCGGATACGGTGCGCTTTCTATCAGTTTTACGCCGTTTCGCGGATGTCTTAAGTCTTTTCACCGTTGTGCGATTTTTTCTTCTCTTATTTTTCGATGTTTTTGTATTTGTTCTTTTTTTCCCTCGCGTCTTGCACTTTGACGAACTTTTCTTACACGCCTGGCGTCGTCTACGTAATATCGCGGATTTAGCGATGCGCGTGTTGAGCCCGCCGAAAGGAAACTGAGCTACATGCATTTTTGCATCCGACTTATAATCCGAACCCTTCATCAGGCTACTTATTTTTTCTTTAGCTTTTCTCTTAAGATTGTCGCGCGATTCTTCAAATCGGTGTTTGGCCGCTACTTTAAACGGCATATTGTTTTCAACATCTTCGATTATATTAGCACCGGCACGTAAAGCTTCTTTCCCCACAGCACGTACGCCTCTAGTTAAATAAGATAGTACACGTCTGAACAATCCTCCGAGAAAACTACCAATACCGTGACCTCGTTGATAGGGCGATCCGACGAAAACTCGCGGAATTCCACCGCCGCGACTGCCGCCGAGTTACAAAATGTAACTCGTCGTAATACGTCGAATAATAATCCATTAAAGTTTAATTTTTTATCGCGGTCTCTAATTATTTTTATGTTATCTACTCTATACGTCTAAAGTGTAATGTCACTGTCAGTGTTCCAAATTCGAATGGTATACTCTGTCCTAGTTGATCTCTTATATCTATCTCGATTGTGCGAAAAGACGTTTGACGCACGGCAATGTATTGAGTGTGCTAGAAATGCTTTATTTGAGTAGACGCAAACGCGTAATCATTTCCAGCATCAAGTGCGACTATTCGCAAAAGAGAAGATTGTAAATCGCCAGTAATATAGGGTTCGCAAATATCGCAATAGACAAAGAGCTTGTCGGGGATACCGCGCAACAAACTAGCTGGTTCGGCGGCTATTATTACTCATTCGGAAATACGTAAAATGGTGATGTACAATATAAGTTTCAACATCGTCATAAATCCAGGAAAGTAAAACGCCTGGTGTACCGGTATTATTTTTAATTTTACCATGTTTCTCATCGGTATTCTGTATATTGAAGTCTGTTTCACTAAAGAGCCACAACGGTAAATGATCCACAACGCTAGCATTGAACTTATTGAGCGTATCGAAGCCGTTTGCGACCGATAATAGCTCCAAATTGCCAATGGATATGCGAACCCACGGATTTTGCAGAGTAATTCACAGCTTCTATAATATCATGCAAAATCGAGTAAATACCCGAAGGGTATTTCCTAGCGTTGATTTTCTTGTTTGGGAACCTATCGTGAATTCTTGAATATCGATAAATCTTATGATTCCTTCTCCAGGACGTATATGAAGAAAGCTAGTCGGAAATTGAATCTCCGTGAGCGCTACTTCCCAACGTCCCTGCAAGTCTATACGTTGAGGTAATTCAGTGGTGAAACACGTGGTTTTATTCTCCGGAAAAAAACGCATGCTGCTATTACTCGGGAGAATCATATAAAATCCTTCCTCCCTCATTTTTAATTCAAAGATTTTAAACTTGAAGCGGGTATCCAAGAATCGAATTTTGAAGAATATCCTTGCCAACTAACTAATAATTGTTTATTGTTACCGCGGTGGAATGCCGGGTATGATTGTAAGCGCGAACGATATCCTGCAAAATATGTAGCGTCGTATATTTTTATGAGTAAAATATCGCCACATCCGTTCCTTGAGCGTTCTATTAAAACGTTCCACTATAGCTGCTTTAATATCGGGATTACGAGTTACGCGAAACCGAATATCTTTTTCTTTTAAGAAATTTTGTACATGCTGAGCAATAAATTCTTTACCTTTGTCGGTCTGCAAGTATACGGGTAGGCGCTCTTTGTTTCTCGAGAATATGCGTTGAAAGGCTTTTACCACTCAGGCACCTGTTTTGTCGCGTAAAGATTCTATTCAAACGAATTTACTAAGTACGTCGATAACCATTAATAGATATGAATAACCGTCATTATAGCTCTTGAGATTACGAATATCGATCAAATCAGCCTCCCATAAGTCATCGATATTTGTCACGTTATAATGTAAGCGTGGAAATTTTCGACGTACCGGACGATGTAACGTGTATGAGTCTTGCGATTTAAGCCAATCGATGACATCGTTGCGTGTGAAATTCGGTTTAGCGGCTCGCGATAAATTGTCCGTCGCCGAATAGCCGGCATAGTGCGAGGAACTGTAATACAATTTTTCGAGATCCATCATTCGAGTTTGCTCCAGTCGAGCAATCCTTTTCTTTTCTTTGTCGGAGAATCTGCGTAGCTCGTTAATGTTTTGTCGCCTTCGTCCTCGTCAGCGGATACAAATAGCGTATCACCTTCGGTTTCGCTCGTTTCGTCTACCTTACGTCTGTGCGACTTTGAACGCTCGGACGATGTTTTCGGAGTGGAACTTTGGCACGGTACCACAATTTTAATACGATGAGATCGGGCATGCGTATGTAATAAATCACGATTTCCTATAAGATTGGAAGGAGTGTCTATGTCGTGCAGTAATCGAGCAAACTGAGTTCTTCCGGTTGCTTTTACTGTTTTTCTCTCGCGTATCGCCTCGTTTATAAGTTCCGCGATATTCGAACTCGTTATGACAGCGCCGTCTATAGTTACGAGTCCTCGTCTATCCCAGCTAATTTTAGATGACGGAATATTGATCAAGTATTTTAATAGCGCTCGCGCTTTTGTAACGATACCGTTACTAACGGCCTAGCGGGCCGATCCACCGCGCGCTTTTCGAGGCTCGGCGCTTATGGCGTCCCTAAGCTCCCACCAGTGGTGCCAGAATTGAGACGCGAGCAACACGACTCCGTAATGGTGGGGATACACACACAAGCGTAAACCGTCAACTATTTTCTTTTACAAAGATGTTAAAACCATATTATTTTGTGATACTTTAATCCTTTTTATAATCCGATATTATTAATTTGATATTTCAAACAGTATAAACATAAGAAATATATATTTTTTTAAATTTCGACAGCTTTTTGCTCCTATTTTGTATGTACAGCCAAACATTCTTAAGCGTGACCTGTTTTCACTTATTAGACTTTGTCGTGTGCAAAGATAAGGAGAGATAGAAACTAGACATAGTGCGGCGAAAGACGCGCGAGGTCTCTCTTTCTCTCTCTATACGTAAAAGTCTCATTATCGGCCAATGCGTCGCAGGGCGTCGCAAAACGACGCGACGCGGCAAAAGAACAGAGATCTTTTATCGCGATGGTGCGGTATGCGCAGGCGCTGATCGACGACGTGTATTACTACGACCGGACGTGCAACGGTGGTGTGAGTAGCGTGCGACGAGTGGTAGCGACGAGTACCGAGTACCGCGACGCATCGTGACGTCCACCGCCAGTCACTGATGCCAGAATTGAGACGCGAGCAACGCGACTCCGTAATGGTGGAGATACACACACAAGCGTAAACCGTGTACATGTAATGCGCAGAGCGCTCTGCGCATTACATGTACACGGTTTACGCTTGTGTGTGTATCTCCACCATTACGGAGTCGCGTTGCTCGCGTCTCAATTCTGGCATCACTGGCTCCCACACCCGTGTCGCGGCCCCACCGTAGAGACCACCCCACCACACGTCGAATCGCGTGAATGGAAGGCCGGCCGCCGGTATATAAGGCGGTCCGGCAAGCGTATCGCTACCAGTTCCCGATCCTGAGTCCTATCTCGTACAACTCCTGATCCGAAACCTATACCGCGTTACACCAGGCTACGGGCTACCCGTAGTTACGCCGGGTTACCCGGTTGCTGGGACGGCGCACCCTTAGTTTATAAGATCGTAAAGCGCTCCGCGCACAGTTCAACCTGAACGACCGTTCGTCTACCCCGCGACCGTTTCTACCGTAAGACCACTTTGGTCTCCGTGTACCTTTCTGTATAAATACCGCGACCTGTTATATTGTAATACCGCTTTGTACATATACCGCGACCTGCTACATTGTAAGACTGTTTGTACATATACCGTGACCAGTAAGACCGCTCCGCGTCTTGATAGACCCTAGTATCGCCTTGTATATACCGCGCATTGTCCTAATAGAGTAAATTAGCCAGATTAGAATTATCGCCAGTGTCGCGCCGACTCCACCTTTACGCACGGCCTTCAGACTACAATAGCGCGCTAGTCCTTCTAAGGATAAGGTAGTCAAGCGGTTGGAATTATATTGAAGGCCACACGACACCCCGTAGTGTTTAAGATCAATTCTGTTCGTCTTAGAATAAAGATAATTGCTGCATGCAAACACCGCGACCCCCGACCACACCCGCATGAGCCGCACTCGCTTCCCGAGCTCCACGTGCACCAGCCACACGCGAAACTCCGTACGCGAATTTCTGTACGCACCGCTCTTGCATGTCGCATTGTAAATAACAACCGCTCACGCGAAACTCTATACGCACCGTTCCCGCATGTTGCATTGTACATATAAAGGTGGGTATGCATTTAGCAAACGAACACCGAACTAACAGCGAATGCGAAACTTCTTGAACGTTTTTCTCGCACGAATTGTCTTTGATGTACCGCCTCATGAGGGAACCGAGCCGAATGCGAATCGAACGTTCTGTTCGCATTCGCTTTGGCGTATATATCTGCCGAATGATAACAATGAACGTTTGCATTCGCTGTTCGTTCGCTAAGTGTATACCCACCTTAAGACCTAAGGGCCAATTTCACCAAGTCCGGTTAGATTAACCGACGGTTAAAATTAGCAGGGTGGCCAACAGAAAATAGAGGTGAAGGAAAACCAAGCATTCTTATCATTTCAGTTGGAACCCTGCTAATTTTAACCGTCGGTTAATCTAACTGGACTCCCTTCTAAGGGTAGGCCGCAGAAAGTGCCGACGCCCCGTCCTTCTAAGGATAAGGTAGTCGGGCAGTTGGAATTACATTGAAGGCCATGCGACACCCCGTAGCATTTCAGATCAATTCTGTTTGTCTTAGAATAACAATAATTGCTTGCATGCGAATACTGCGATCGCAGAACACGTCCGCATGAGCCGCGCTCGCTTCCCGAGCTCCACGCGCACCAGCCACACGCGAAACTCTGTACGCGAATTTCTGTACGCACCGCTCTTGCATGTCGCATTGTAAATAACAACCGCTCACGCAAAACTCTATACGCACCGTTCCCGCATGTTGCATTGTACATATAAAGGTGGGTATACATTTAGCAAACGAACACCGAACGAACAGCGAATGCGAAACTTCTTGAACGTTTTTCTCGCACGAATTGTCTTTGATGTACCGCCTCATGAGGGAACCGAGCCGAATGCGAATCGAACGTTCTGTTCCCATTCGCTTTGGCGTATATATCTGCCGAATGATAACAATGAACGTTCGCATTCGCTGTTCGTCCGGTGTTTGTTCGCTAAGTGTATACCCACCTTAATATAGCTCAGTGTTAGATTTTGATAATCGCTTGAATAAACATAAATGTTGGACCGCATTAAAACGAGGAAAAGTAAGTTGGAGTTTCCCCCTTCTCCCGAATCCTGGCACCGGCGAGCCTTGATCCGCGGCGTACGGAAAAGGTAAACCGTTACACTTTGTCGCGATAAGATTTCGGTACACTACCGAGTATTTTTTTGATCATTTCAGCCGATTGTGCACGTTTTTCCCGAAACTACTACTACTACTAGTACTACTACTACTACTACTAGCGCTACCGTCGCCGCGGCCGCTGTTAATTAAAGTTGACGTTTCCATAAATTCGTTATCGCCGACATCAAAATTCGTGTCTTTGTTTTGCTCGTCATTATTGTCCTCGTCGTTACCCTGTGTATCATTGCGTGAGCGCTGTTTTGCTTCCCGAACAAAGTGAAGATAACGTTGGAGTACTTCCTTACACAATTTCCATCTTTTGTCCTCGCCGACGGGAGTCTCAAGGTTAAGAATACGCCACATCTCCGCGTCGAGTCGCGATAGATTCCCGCTGTCCGCGGACATTGAAACATTGCAGAAATGTTGCAGAAACGATCGTGAAATATTTCTGTAATATTGTTGAAAGGTGTAATATTTCAAATGGAATATTGCAGCAATGTATCAGAAATATTACATGCCGAGTGGGAGATGATATTTTCGGTTGCTGCTGCATTCGTTGCATTCTCTCGAGATTTTCCGTAGATATCAAAACCATTTTCTTAGCCCTCTCCATTGTTCAAAGTTCTGGTGCACTAATACTTTTCTTTTTATTATTATTTTTTTTACCTGTACGGAAAATGCAGGAATGTTTAAGGTTGTATTTTTTCTTTTTTACACGCCGATAATTCGGGATAATATAACACCTAGTATAGGGCCAATAAGATAAGGTAAAAATCCGCCACGTTGCATTAACATCTTTCTTTTAGCCTTCCAATTACCTTCTTTTGCCGCGACACGACGTAGGATCGTTTTATGTTTGGCTAATCGCTTTTTATCGTTACACCGAAGCGGTACGTTACCCTTGAGCGTATTGAAAATGCACTCTTGAATGCATTTTATGAGCTCATTGTCGGCGGCTTGTAAGAACGCTGTTCTTTGATTTTTTTTTCTGTCCGCGACCTTGATGAAAGAGATTTTGCGAGATGAGTATAACACTGAGATTTTTATGATGACTTCCTTTGGTAAACAGATCTACGATAGCGTCGCATGACAAAGATTCCCTCATAAGATCGTCAATTATTATTAATTTTGGCGAAAGCAGATCGTTGGAATAATCTTCCGGACGCGGTAATTCCTTGCGAAATTCGATAATATCTTTTTCCGATTTTATTAAAGCATTATTATCGTAATCGGTCTTTTGTGTTTTTTTCTCTTTTTCTTCTTTTTCACTTGCGGCGCATTGTAAACGTTGATACGCATCTTGCCACTCGGTCGCGCTAGCGTTTTCCCGCACGCGTACAAGCGGAAAGCACCGCGGGCGATTAGCTGATAAGTAGCCGCGGGAACGATGCTAGTAAGCGTATTCGCGGGGATGCGCTCGCGTCAGCGTTTTTTGAGCACCGCTGCTTACGAGCTTATAGACTGTGCTCTATGTGTGCTTACGCTAGAAATAAGGCGCTCGTCTAAATATTTTTTTCATACAGTTATACTGTATGAATTAAATGGATCATTCGGGACGAATGACTAGGTCAGGTATGGCCGAAGCTGTAAGACGCTATAGGGCTTATAACCCATTCGGCATAACTTTCTGCTGCCATCTGTATTGCGCGCGCAGCCGTTGTCTCATTGCATGCCAACTCGACAACAGCGCCTTCATTTGTTAATCACTTGGCAACCTGTGTTTGTTGTGTTAATAAACAACCAGTTCTAGCAAATTCCTTCACGCCTTCATTCCTGACACATTAAAATCTCATTACCCCTCGGTACATCCTACAGAATTATGACCCGCGAGGGGGGATTTAAGGCGGCAGGAGGCACGAACCAAGCATCCATCTCTTCCGTGGCAGCGGCACTGTCGTGTCTGTGTAGGGCGTTTACACACTTCCTCAGCCCGACAAATAATTGTTAGAAAACAACATTTGCGGGTCTGAAAAAATATGCGAGGTACAAGTGGCTGAATCGGGAATCGAACCCGAGTCTTTCGCTTTCCGGGCAACTGCTCTTACCACTGAGCTATTCAGACCTCGCACCTTACGCCACTCTAACACAGTACATACGACTTCAGAGCGATGTTGGAATCTCGCTCAATGGATGCAGTGCCGATTGTCACGGAGAGACGAAATCCCCAGCACGTCTCCAGATCGGTCCAAATCATAACGATTGAAAATTGGCGCCCGTAGCCGCTCAGCGATGAGTCTTGACTCACCACCAGTATGAATGGAAGCCTCCTCGAGTAGTCCATCCTAAACCACTACGCCTAAGCAGCCCCCTCTTCTGCTCCCAATTAATAATACGATCTTCCACCGTCACCACGTGGTGGATCTAGTGGACAGATTACCAGCACTTACGCTCAGCTATCATCCGATATTAATTTACGATGGAATATTCTTTGCACGCTAATAAAGAAGTAAAGGAGATAATAGAATGGGGTAAAAGAAAAAATACTCTGTAATTTCAAAGTTGGAAAAAATTTCATGTTTATTGATAATAAATTTTACTTTTTTCGTAAAATTAACAATTGCGTTTTAAAATTATACGCGTAATTTCATTAAATCCTAGTGAAAGTAATTTTTCGAATACAATATTGAAATATACATCTAAAAATGTTAAATTCCTTATTTGCGTTTGTACATTGCGTTCAATTTCTTGGAAATTACCACTAACTATGAGTTTTATAATTTTAAGGGCATACGTTGTCGATAGTAATAAGTATCGCTGTTCGTTTCTTCTATCGATGTCGATCTCGTTGTCCGATTTGCTAATATCGCAAACGTGTGTAGATCTAACAAAATCGGTTACATTCTTCTGATCACTGGAAACTTCTTTCGTGGCAGCCATTGTTATCACTTTTTGAATAAAACTGAGAGAGCAGTAGTCACAACAATGTCGAATTCTTGTATCGTAGCCGAAATGAAGACTTCGTACAGGCAAACTCGAAAAGAAAAGTGGGGGAAAAGTTTGCATAGACAACTAAATAACAGGAAAAATCGTGATTTTTCATGTTCAATCTTGTTCAACTCGCTAAAAATTACGCGGAAAAACATCTAGAATCATCTAGAAATTAGATACGTTACAAGGGAAAAATGTTTCTCTAAACTTTTTCTCTAAATACATTTGCAATATGTTATAAAGG
>NW_021849026.1:53302-58049 GCF_003651465.1 Formica exsecta | reverse complement strand
GCTGCTTATATATCGAAATATAAAGAAAAGTGGGAGAAAAGTTTGCATAGACAACTAAATAACAGGAAAAATCGTGATTTTTCATGTTCAATTTTGTTCAACTCGCTAAAAATTACGCGGAAAAACATCTAGAATCATCTAGAAATTAGATACGTTACAAGGGAAAAATGTTTCTCTAAACTTTTTCTCTAAATACATTTGCAATATGTTATAAAGGATAAATAAATGTTTATCACCTGTGTAATAAACTTTTATAGATTGCATTGTAAAGAGATTATATTGTAAAAAATTTTATAAGGGAGCAATTTTCTAATTGACATAATCCTGTCTCTTCTACAAAAATATTTAAAAAAGTAACAAAGCTTGTACTTAGGAACCGCTATAACAAAAATAATAAAACTAAATAAATAAGAGCTGTTAATAACGTAATAAAAATAAAATATTTTTTTGTCTACTTTTTTCTCAAAAGAAATAAAAAACACCCGGAATGAAAATCCGAGAACTTTTTTTTTTGGCAGCGCTCTTTTGTTTTCTTTTAAACTAATCTAACTACCTAGAAAGGAAAAATTTTAAATTTTTCAACGGCGTACCTTTTTTGAAAAAAGTGGGAATATGCGTTTAAATAAATTCTCCGCGTCGAAGTAAAAAAGGTAATTTCGAGTTCGACATCATCTGATGTAACACGTGTCTTTCCGCGAAAAGTGTTATATTTATCGTGGAAAGTGATATCGTGAGTGAGTGTTGATAAAAATGCCTGGACTTAAAGAAATATTATGCAAATGCATAATTATAGGCAATCAAATTTGTCGCCTACATTAAACAGGGAGCGATATTTGTCAGCGTTATGGGATGAGTCGTCGGAAATCAATTACGCTGTTCTTCGGTCTTTTACGTGGGCCTGCTCGAACACTGTACTAGCAGTACTATACAGGCTAGGCTATTTCGCCGATTATGATGATATGCTGCATATTGCGGGTGAAATAATAGAAATGCGGGAGGCATTCGAACATGAGGAGGAGGATGCAGGAAATCTTATAAAATTCCTGTTATCTAAACATCGAGAAAACCTCTTAAATGGTAAGGAAAATGTTTTATTTATATTAGGGAGAGATTAATGTAATCGAATACGAGAGACTTTGATTAATTTAAATTTACAAATTTATCATAATTTGTAGATCGGAACACTCCGGCGAATAGCGTACAAGAGGCGCGCACTCAAACCCGAAAACGCAGGGATGAAGAAGAGCTCGAAACAGGACCTTCGGGTAAGTTTTGCCTAAAAAATAAAATAAAAATATTAATCTTTATGCAAATTCTATATTCAACATTGATAAAATATTAAATTTTAGGAAGAGCACGTTCCGATAAAAACGACAGCGAAGCTGATATCATGACATCACCAGGTGAGATACAAAATTTTACAAGAATAAAAATAATTTAGATGTAATTTTTATTTTATTTATAATTAAATTTTTCTTTTGCTTCGACAGTGCAGAGAGGCGGTGGTGGACAAAATGAAGAAGTGTCTCCTGAGGAACGCTGTAATCTCTCGTCGGAGACAGAAGATGGTGAAGAGGAGCAACAACGACAACAACAGCGTCATGAGGTCGGCAATATTAATTTTAATTACGTAGAATTATTATCGGAAAATACGCGGCAATTTCGGAGATTCGGTGTAATCGGGAGAGAAGCAAGTTTCGCGATACGGCCGTAGAGGTGGAGATATTTATCGTTTATTAGAAAATACGTTCCGCGAAATTCACGCGTATGCGATAAATTTATGCGAGCCTGGAGATTATGTGGGAATGTCTTTCCATTCGGCGAATTTATCGCAGGGCCCTGCAGGATTATCCTTTTGACCTGCTAGAGACATGTCGTGTGAGGATATTTGGAAACTCGTGTTTTCACTAGCACAGAGTGCTGGGGGACTCGATATCGCGGAACACTTTAACATTCGTGTTTTTAATGTCACGGTTCCTTTGGGTCGCGGACATGTTAAATTAACTCGCGAAGACGTTGTAAAGCGCTCGATGGTAACAATACAAAATTCCGACAATTTATGTTTTTCCCGTGCTCTCGTAGTACCGCGTATTTACCGCGAACGTGGTAACTTGCGTACGGGGGAATTACATGAAAAATGGAATGCTGTAAGATATCCGCAATCCTCGCTTCAACGTGAGCTAGCGTTACAATTAACGAGAAATTTCGGTATTACGATACCCGAAGAGGGTTGCGGTATTCGAGAAATCGAGCGCTTTCAACGTTATTTTACCGTTGACAATATCGCCATTGTCGTTTATAATTTTAATACTTTTGGCCGCGGTACGAAACCGTTGTACGACGGAATCGCGATACTTGCTTCTCTCGGACGCGAACCCTCGTTACGCTTAAATATTATGTATTACGAGTGTTTGCGTCATTATAATCCTATTATAAATTTAAACGCCGCCGCGGGTTGCAGGAGTTATTGCGTACCGTGCAATAAAGGTTATCGGAACGATAAAACCGGTCATCGCTGCCCGAATAAATGCCCTCGATGTTTCGCTGTACCGTCGTGTAAACAGGCAGACGCGAAAATCATAAAATGCAATGCGTGTAAACATTTTTCGGTAAGAAGTGCTTTGAGCATCATCGTAATATAAAATCGTACGATGGCAAATCGACCGAAAGTATTTGCAATATTGTGCGATTTTGTGACGGATGCGGTCGCATCGCTAAATCAGACGCGAAACACGAATGCGGCGTTTCTGACTGTAAACTATACCGTTCGCCGAAGCCTGAAACCCATTTATGCTTCATGCAGCCTCTTCGTCGTAATAATAATTCTTTCGTTGAAGCGTCGTCTTCGCCATCTACGTGACCGTGCCGACAACGGTAGTAAGGTATATAGGAGAGTTCTAAGCCATGGTCCTCTAAAAACCAATTGATTTGACCGGGACAGATTTTCCATATGATTAGTGCGGGGTTCTTTATGCGAACCGGGAGATTATGTGGGAATGTCTTTCCATTCGGCGAATTTATCTCAGGGCCCTGCAGGATTATCCTTTCGACCGGCTAGAGACATGTCGTATGAAGATATTTGGAAACTCGTGAGTTCAGTAGCGCAGAATGCTGGGGGACTCGATATCGCGGAACACTTTAACATTCGTGTTTTTAATGTCACGGTTCCTTTGGATCGCGGACATGTTAAATTAATTCGGGAAGATGTTATGAAGCGCTCGATAGTAACAATACAAAATTCCGACAATTTATGTTTTTCCCGTGCTCTCGTAGTACCGCGTATTTACCGCGAACGTGGTAACTTGCGTACGGGGGAATTACATGAAAAATGGAATGCTGTAAGATATCCGCAATCCTCGCTTCAACGTGAGCTAGCGTTACAATTAACGAGAAATTTCGGTATTACGATACCCGAAGAGGGTTGCGGTATTCGAGAAATCGAGCGCTTTCAACGTTATTTTACCGTTGACAATATCGCCATTGTCGTTTATAATTTTAATACTTTTGGCCGCGGTACGAAACCGTTGTACGACGGAATCGCGATACTTGCTTCTCTCGGACGCGAACTCTCGTTACGCTTAAATATTATGTATTACGAGTGTTCGCTTCATTATAATCCTATTATAAATTTCTACGCCGCCGCGGGTTGCAGGAATTATTGCGTACCGTACAATAAAGGTTATCGGAACAATAAAAACGGTCATCGCTGCCCGAATAAATGCCCTCGATGTTTCGCTATACCGTCGTGTAAACAGGCAGACGTGAAAATCATAAAATGCAACGCGTGCAAACGTACATTTTTCGGTAAAGAGTGCTTTGAGCGTCATCGTAATATAAAATCGTACGATGGCAAATCGACCGAAAGTATTTGCAATATTGTGCGATATTGTGACGGATGCGGTCGCATCGCTAAATCAGACGCGAAACACGAATGCGGCGTTTCTGACTGTAAACTATACCGTTCGCCGAAGCCTGAAACCCATTTATGCTTCATGCAGCCTCTTCGTCGTAATAATAATTCTTTCGTTGAAGCGTCGTCTTCGCCATCTACGTGACCGTGCCGACAACGGTAGTAAGGTATATAGGAGAGTTCTAAGCCATGGTCCTCTGAGGGGGGGGGGAGGTGAGGGGCGAGGGGAAACCAGCGCGGGGGTATGACGTCACTCTCAGACGATGATCCAAATCTATTGTATTAGATTTCTTCAAGCCGATTTCTCGGCCTTGTACCATTTGTACAAGTGAAGTCACAGGAGTGTTTGTAGACAGCGCCGGGACACGGACATCTATGGGTTTGTAACGTTTGCGTAACGAATGTCTTAAACTTTCAAGTCGCGCGATTCTGCCAAACAGCGATTGAATTCCGCGCCTCTGTTGTAATATCGCGAGTCAGTACTGTTCTTCCAACCACTCGAGACACTCAAGGCACATTCTTTTCCATAACCCGCATGAACACGCCGAGTCCACCTCTATGTAAAACTCCCATAGATATTGTTCTAATCGCGCAATGTATTTGGGTATTTCCATATTTCCAATTCAAGTCTTTTTCACAACACAAGTTTTTGTCCAGCTTATACAATGCAAATGGGCACATATTGCAGGGCATTATCTGATACAGCGGTTTTCTACACTCTGCGCAAGACGATCCCAGGATTAGGTCAAAAATTGCACTTTCATGTTCTCGCACAACACGAATATTCGAAAATAAGTCTGAAATTCGCATAAAACAGTCTGTGCAAAATTTTTCGTT
>NW_021849026.1:43014-52873 GCF_003651465.1 Formica exsecta | reverse complement strand
GGTGAACGATAGCAAGGCGGCGCAACGTCAGCTCGAAGAAATGCAGCGTCATAATCGCGCCATGGAAGGTCACGGTCTTTATCTCGCTCCATACAAGCGCGGACGAGGGTTCTCAACAGCGGCCAAGAAAAAAAACCGTCAAAATAAAAATGCCTGCCGGTGTAACAACTAATGTACAATTGGAACAACTTGCAAGACGTATGCGTATACAATTTTTTAGAGGTGTAAAAGAAGAGCTGTAAAAGAAGTGTAAAAATAAAGCGTTTGACAAATGAAATGCTTGTGTTGAACGAAAGCACGGAGCACGCGAGAGACAATATTCACCCAAACATTATTTAGAATAAACTATTGTTAAAATATATTTTATTCTCTTTTATTCGTCCTTTTTCCTCTTTCTTATCCCAGTATGCGAGTATTAAATTTCAGTACGTGACGTTAGATAGCGGCGTCAGCCACCTTATCAGACTACAGATGTTACATTTCAGTACATGCACATAGACTTTATATATTTGAATGGTGTATAAATATTTGAATGGTGTATAAATAATTACGCGCTATCCTTCTCCCACGCTCATAGAATATCATTAGCGCTATCCTTTTCTTACACATTGCGAACGCCTCGCGCTATCTCTCTCACACCTACTCGCGGCATCGCGTTCCCGCTTCCCCGCGGGTCCCTCACCAGTCGGTTAGGACGCGGTCCCTCTCCCCCCTCTCCGCGGACCCCTCGCATACCGGTTAGGTTAGGTTAGGTTAGCGGGTCCCTCGCCTATCGGTTAGGACGCGGTCCCCCTCCCCCTCTCCGCGGACCCCTCGCCCATTGGTTAGGACGCAATTCCCCCGCGTGACGTCATACCCCCGCGCTGGTTTCCCCTCGCCCCTCACCCCCCTCAGAGGACCATGGCTTAGAACTCTCCTATATACCCTACTAACGGTTACACATGCCGCGGAGGTGAGTACTTTTAACGTCGAAGAGGCAAACGAACGTGCATACGGTCGCAAAAAGGAAAGCGTTGCATTCGTATTTTACGATTTCGAAACACGTCAAGACGAGACGCCCGAAGGTACGATGAATGTAAAAAAACACGTTCCAACCCTTTGCGTTGCGCAACAGATCTGCGAAGTGTGCGCGAAAAAAATGACATGACCGTGCGTTGTCGTTGGTGCGGCATACGAGAGTTCGTATTTCGTCACGATCCGGTAAAACAATTTGTCGATTTTACAACGCGAACGACAAAATGTTACAAGCAAATTACATGCATAGCGCATAATGCGAAAGCGTTCGACGCACAATTTATTTTACAATATATTGTTGAAAATCGCAACAATTTAGAGCCTAAAGTAATTTTAAATGGTACGAAAATCATGGTGCTAACGGTGGGACATACGAAATTCATCGATAGTGTTAATTATATGCCAATGCGTTTATCGAAATTACCGAAAGCTTTCGGATCACAGGATACGTTGGATAAAGGCATTTTTCCGCATTTATTTAACACGGGAGCGTCCCGTTTGACCACGTTGATATTGACCACTGTTGAGATTGACCACGTTGCGATTGACCACGTTGCGATTGACCACGTTGCGATTGACCACGGTCCCGATTGACCACAGTTCCGATTGACCACGTTGATATTTTCCACGGTTCCGATTGACCACGGTCCCGATTGACGACGGTTCAAATTGACCACGGACCCGATTGACCACGGTCCCGATTGACCACGTTGATATTGACCACGGTCACGATTGACCGCGATCCCGATTGACCACGTTGATATTGACCACGTTGAGATTGACCACGTTGATATTGACCACGGTCCCGATTGACCACGTTAATATTGATCACGTTAATATTGACCACGTTAAGATTGACCACGGTCCCGATTGACCACGGATCAATACATGTCGTCACTAGGGCATGTACTTTGCAAGTTGTAAAGTCTATTGTGCCTGACTGGCGGAGGGGGTGCGGGAGGGGGGGCCGAAGGCCCCCCCTTGCACCCCTCCGCATGTGTGTGTATGTTACATGGTTTTTCAATCCGGACCGTTGTCAATATAAACGCGATTTATCGGGACCGTGGTCAATATTAACGTGGTCAATATCAACGTGGTCAATCGGGACCGTAATTTGACCCAATCTACCTTCACCTTTCGTTTGGTCACTTACTTGTCGGACACCCTGTATATACAGGGTGTCCACACTGAAACTATGTATTCTTTGTGTCATTTTAAGTCAAAAAGTCTTAATACACATATGCCCTAAAGTCGCATGTTTCGAAGTTATAGCGAAAAAATGCAAATGTTATATCTCACACTAATGCGAGAAAAGCACCTTTATGATTTACCTTACCGCACTAGTAGTGCGGAAATAACAAGCATTACAAAAAATATTGTATGTATGGCATGTGCGGAAGACAACGAATTACGTCGCATGAAGTTGCCGCATGAGCCAAAGCGAATGCGGCAATTTCATACTCGACATAATTCATTGTTTTCCATACTTGCCACACAAGATAATATTAATAAATTGACTGTCGTTTTAAGTGAAAACATCGCATAAACATAGCTTAGAAATTTCTCTTACCTACCAATCATAAGCACATTTTCCAATGAATTATATGCCGATATTCATTTTATTTATGGTTTCTGTAATAGTAACGCACGTGCAGCAGTAACAGAATATCACCGATGGTTTCCTAATCGCAGAGTACCAGATCGAAGAGTTTTTAGCAATGTCCACCGAAGCATTAAATTTACTGGTAAGATCCCAAATAAAAATCTTGAGAGACCATTAAGGCGACATCATCAAGTCGAGGATGCGATACTAGCAACGGTGGACAGAACTCCTACTATTAGTATCAGAAGACTTTCGGCACAAACTAACGTCTCTAAAACGACAATTTGGAAAATACTGCGTGATTATGATTTATACCCATTTCATTTTATGAATGTTTAAGCTCTTCAACCAAATGATTATCCTGCACGCATCAATTTTTGTCACTAACTTTAAAGAAATCGGCAAATACATACAAAAGTTTTATTTACCGACGAAGCTACTTTTACGAGAGACGGCATTACAAATAATAGAAACTCACACGTTTGGTCACCACGAGAAAAAAATCCTCATGCTATTACTAAAACACATTTTCAAAATCGATTTTCAGTGAATATCTGGTGCGGTATAATCGGTAATCGTCTAATAGGACCCATCATAATTGAAGATCATTTAAATGCTGAACGATACTTGCATTTATTACAAGAACAGTTGCCCGAGTTTTTTTAAGATCTGCCTTTAAACATCAGAATACAAATGTGGTTGCAACAAGATGGAGCACCACCTCACTTTAGCAGAATCCCACACGGAACATGACATCCATTGGACGTCCATATAACCTCCATAGCTCCATGCGACATCTATCTCCACAGTGGATATTGTATAGATTTCTAATAGAAATCCATATTATCTCCACGGTAGATGTCGTATATAAATCCATCCTTGTCCTTTAGACATCTGTGACTTGCCCGTGTCGCATTATAAGTGCATTCGTTAATTTTATTGAATCCTATATAGGCAATAAAATCTTGTGTAACGTAGCTCAATTTAACTATACCTATAAATTCGTTCACCTTTGTATTACTGTAACATCATCCTTCAATGTTGACCATTCTCGATAATGTTCAACAATAATATAGTTATATATAATATAATATAATTTAATAATATAATATCAATATAACTTGTAATAAACCGCTTTCGCGGTTACGGATAACTCGGTCGGGATCCGGGACTCGTGAAAGAGGGTATCGAGATACGAACGAAAGTAGTGTTTACTAAAATATAATTTATTGCGTATAAATGTGTGTTTGTACAGTGTGCGTGTATGCGTATAAACAAAGTGTGCGAGTGGGCGTGTGTATATGCGTGCGTGTGAGACGTTTGACGAGTGAGTGAGCGCGCAAATGTATAACAATAATGAGTTGGGCGCAGAGTGGCGAATGTAAGCTCGTTATGTATGAGCGAATGATACAAGCGTGTGAGTGCGTGTCGATGTATCGTGGTGTGCGTGAAGCGGTCGCCGGTACGGTGATACGGCGGTGTGCGATGTATAAATGATTATAATCGATGGAATATATATATAATGTAAATGCGTGTATAATGCTGAACGGATCGTGGTGCAGTCGTATCAGGTGCGGTGCATTCAATGCAACGCACGGATGCGTTGCGCGGTTCGCGATTTCGGCGGATCGATAGAATATCCGTCCTAGGGAAAAAGTTACATGATCGACCCTCTGATTAGTCAAATTCGGGTGAGGTTTATTTAGACACAATGTGATTGGCCTAGTTTACACCGTCAAACTTTGATACGTACTAAATACTATACTGGCCAATCACAGCTATTCCATTACTTTAGAGGAATGGTTATGATTGGCCAGTATTATAGTACTTAAGACGTATTAAAGTATATTGGTGTAAACTAGGCCATTGAACATAGTCACTCAATCGACCGGTACTTAGGGTAACTAGCATGATTGACCAATTAAAAAACTTTATTTGCAACTGGCCAATAAGCATTGTCTCCAATTAATATATATCCGTCAAATTACAATTTTAATTTTTAATCTTCAATCTTCAATGCGTAGACTGATATGGGCTTTAGGTTTATTTGTTTTGTTTAAAAAAAATTAGATATTAATCGATTATTATCGATGCTTTCAAGATAAAATCGATTATAGAGAATAGTTATTTTTGATGATCGATTATTTGATGGTCGATTTTTTTTTTCAACATCGCTCATCTCTACGCGTACCGCTTGATACGTATCATATGCGTATGCACGCACATACACATTGTCTCTCAAGGCGTATTTGCACACTCAAGCGAATAAACATACATGAGCGCTGCAAACGCGCCTTCAGGGACAAACTCGCTTTGCGTGTGTGCGTGCGAGCATACGTGAGAGTCTGAAATATCTTACCTTATTATTATGATAATGATGAAGAACGAAAAATGTCACATTGCTGGTATACGATTATCATTCCTCAGGATTGACTGCACCAATCTTATTCAAACTGGTCGCAATCGAAAGCTCGCATTCACATTGTATAAGAAATGTGCCGTTAGATTTTTGATTAACGGCTTGGTTCCTGAGGAATTTTATTCGAAAGTTTATTAGACGTAAAACTCCGGATAAGCTACTTGGTAGCGTCGCGGCCCCTGTACATAGGCAAACCGTTGACAAGCTGGAACAAATTTTTATATATACTTGGCGTCGCGACGCTACCGCGTCGCTTGATCCGGCCGAAAGTGTAGACACGCTATATACGTATATACGTGAAAGATCGGAAATACTTTGCGACCGTTACATTTCGGAGCGTCGGCTTCACGTGAACGCTGTATTCCTGGCAGAACGTTAAGTACTTGTTGTGATTATCGCTTATTTATTTATGTGTCTTTTATTGTAGAATTGCATAAGTTATAAAAAAAAGTGAACAACAATGGATGAATTGTCAGAAGAAGAGTTCGAAAGGTAAAATACTAATAAAATATTCTCTATATGAAATGTTCTAAATAGAATATACGTAACAGTATAGTAAATGCATAATAGATTTCACGTTAGATTAAACGATGAAGCCAAGGACGCGTACTTGAAACAGTTATTAGGACCTATTGAGCAGAAAGATTGCTATGCTTCTGACAGCGACGATGAGGACTGGTTTCCAGTGCCGCAAAGTGAAGCCTAAAGCTCTGAAGTTTCGGACAGCGATGAAACTGATAATATATAGTTTTGTTTCTATATTTTTTTATGTAAATTTTAAATTACAAAAATAATAGAATCTTATTAAGTATTGTATAGTTTTATTTGTATATGTCATTGTGTAAAGTAAGCATTTTTTATAATCATAATATATGTATTTTTAGAGGAAAATAGAGATGATGAAGGCGAGATAGTCAATGAGGAAGATGAAGGTATTATATATTTTAATCTGTGTTCGGGAGTCGACCTCGACGCCAGAATCTTGAGAAACGCTCAGAGATGAGCGAGAAGCGGTGTGTAACGCAAATCCGTAGATCTGCTGGAAGATAAGGAGAGTTCAGAAAATACTCGATTGCAGATTGTTTTCAATATTCGTTTAATTTTGAATAATAGGAGCGAGCGACGGCACGTATTCCGCGATTCCGACGGGAGTCTTCAAATTGTCCTGTTAATTACTGCCCTTTTTTCGCGGTTCGGAAATCTTGATTAAGAGCTTCTTGCTAGAAACTCTCGCGAGAACGGAAATCTTCGAAAATTTTGATTGCGGCTCTTACCGTTCAGATTTGTCGATTAAATTTACAGTTTAAATTTATCGATTAAATTCAACGTTTCAATCTTGAACAATCTGTATAACTACAATATGTGTATTTTTCAAAGGAATATGAAGCGAGTGAAGCAGAGGCAAGCGACGATGAGGCGGCTGAAGGTATTATATGAATTTATATGAATTTATTTTTATATATTTTATGATATAAATTATTAATTGTTTATAACATTAATTGTTTATTTTCAGAAGACAATGTAAACTTAAGTAGAAATGATAATAGAAATTTTGTGGCGAAAGATGGAACAGTTTGGAGTCGAACACCACCGAGTCAACACCAAGCTGCAGTTCGTAACATTGTGCGGCAAAGAAGTGGCCCGCACAGGAGCACAGAAACGTTATCCATTTGCGATACGTTTAAAAAAATTGTTACAAGCGAGATGATTGATATAATTGTTCGTTGTACTAATAAAAAGGCGACTGCAGTTTATAAAAATTACAACGAAACACATTCTGCACGGAAACAAGCTGTATGGAAATATTTGATACCTTGTGAATTGTATGCATTTTTCGGAATTTTGATTGCGGCAGGGGCAAATAATTCTAACACTGATCACACAACTGATATGTGGAAAACTACATCGTATCCATTATATCGAGCGGCGATGGGCATCAATCGATTTTGGAACATTTTAAGATTCATCCGTTTCAACGATGCGAATACTCGTGTTCAACGTATGAAGGACGATAAGGCTGCTCCTATACGGGACATATGGACCATGTTAAATTCAAATTTGTCAAAGATGTATCGACCAACTGAAAGTTTAACAATTGACGAACAGCTTTTCCCTTTCCGAGGTCGAACGAAATTCACACAGTATATTCCATCAAAGCCTGCTAAGTACGGAATGAAAATATGGTGGATATGCGACGCAGAAAATTCTTATCCGCTCTTTGGCCTAATTTACATAGGAAAAAAGGAAACTACTCGCGAAATAAATCAAGGAGAAAGAGTAGTTAAAGAGCTGGCTGCGCCGTACAAAGGGTCAGGTAGAAATATTTCAATGGACAACTTTTTTACGACACTGCCATTGGCAAAATATTTGATTTCGTGGAATCTCACTATGGTCGGAACTTTGAGAAAAAATAAGAAACATATTCCCAAAGTAATGGTTCCATCTAAAACTAGAAAAGAATTTTCGTCTTTATTTGGTTTCCATGAGAAAGTAACCATTTGCTCTTACCTGCCAAAAAAAAAAAATAAGGCAGTTTTTATGCTATCCAGTATGCATTCAGATACGGTGGTCTCAGATGATACCAAAAAAAAGCCGGAAATTATTCAGTGTTCCAACAAAAATAAAATTGGAGTGGATACCATGGATCAGATGTTGGGAAGATACACGACTCACAGACGGACTAACAGATGGCCTCTCGCCCTTTTTTATAATCTCCTCGACATCGCCTCTCTTGCCGCATACATAATTTATTATGAAAATAATAAAATGATCAAGAAAAAAACAAATAAACGCAGATTATTTTTGCAACAGTTAAAAATAAATGTTTTTTCGGTTTTATTGATAAATTCGAATTAAGTTTTATAATTGGTATGTATTACATATAACCGATATGAGAAATTGCAAATATTTTTAACGCAGATATAAAAAGGATACAATTAAGCACGGAATATTTTATTTATTCATTTATCTGTTTGCGTAAATAAATAATTGTATTAAAAACAAATAATATATTTTTGATTTTACGAAATATATTTCTCTCTTATATTTGGTACAATTAGTACACACATAAAAATAAGTGAATAATATCAATTCAACAATTTATCAATGATAGTTTAGTTTTTAATTTTTGTGGAAAAAGCATCCATAATCTATATAACCTCTAGTTAATGTCTCCCTCACAGCACCGAACATTGCAGTAAAATTATATAGGGAAGTTACAAACTTACACATTTTAATGATCGTATTACTGGTATATATCACTAACCTACAATAAAATCTTACTTTATAATATTATATGTATGAAGATTAATGGAATCTTATTTCAATACTTCAGACACCTTACGCGCAATCATTTCGCTTTTCGCGTATGCTGAAAATATTACAAAACTATGAAATATCGTTTAATATCTATTAATAATTGAATTTGATGTGCATGTTTATCTATATCCAAAATTATTATTTATTTAATATTTCATGAAAAATGTTACTGCGCAGTTCGTTTATTTACCGCTATGCGACGCGCGATGCGCCCCATCTCGTATTTGAGTTTCAATCATGAGAAGTATATAAAGCTTGCAAAGAGCAACTGGCAGAAGATTAAAAATGTAATTATTTCTATCAGTGTAATTTCTAATATAATCCCAACATAGGGAATTCAGATATTGGACTGATTTTTTTTTAAAATCGGGCGGATAAATGTCCGAAAAGGTTAAAATTATCCATTTACTGTCTACTTAAGATGTAAAATAATATATATATACATATCTTATATTTCCAGAAACACACTAATAAAAAGCTTCTTTTATTTAATTTTATGGATTTTCTGCGGGATTCTATATAAAAAAAGAGTTTGGACTATTCAGTTATTAGTGAAAAAAACAATTGAAAGCTATTGAAAATAGTGTTTAATCAATTTTTGGCAATATAATATTTTTTTTTGCAAGGGTTCCTTATGAAAAATAATATTAGGAGGTTTCTGGCATGTTGTATAAATATTAATACAACGTTACGCGCAAGGTCTCTGGGATGTTAATGGGATGAGTTTGGAGTGTTTGGACAAATATTTTCATGTCGTTGGGAAGTTAATGGCAGGTTTATTAATCTCAATGGAATGTTACCATCTTACAATTTAAGATGTGACTTTATTGGAATATTGTTTTGCTGTGAAAGCTATTATTTATCCATCAAAGCTCCATGAAATATCTATGATTATGACGTTCATGTGACATCTATGAATACATCTAATGGATGTCGAATGGAAGTAAGAAATGCGGAATTGTGGATGTCTAGTAGATGTCTATAGGAGATTACATGGACATCTAATAGAGGTTTCGAATCTCCATGATGGACGTCTACTGGACATCCATTAGAGGTTTTTGTTCTGTGTGGGATTGTTACGAGATATCTAAATGAAAAATTTCCTGAGCGCTGGATTGGCCGGGGAGGTCCAATAAATTGGCCTGCAAGATCTCCCGATCTATCTCCTCTGGATTATTTTTTATGGGGGCACATGAAATCTATGCGGATAAGCCAGTCAATCGGCAGCAGTTATTAAATAAAATAACAGACGCTTGTAATAATATACGTAACGATGCGGAACTTCTTTTGCGTTCTACAACATCAATAATTCAAAGAGCAGAAGTGTGTGTAGACCAAAATGGTGGTCACTTTGAACAATTTATAAAGTAGTTTATAAAGTAAATTATTGTTTAATTATCGTTTAATTATTGTTTAATTATCAATAAATAATATTATCTTTAATAAATAATATTGTTCTTATTTTATGCAATTTTGTTTTTTCGCTATAACTTTGAAACAATCGA
>NW_021849026.1:26712-33505 GCF_003651465.1 Formica exsecta | reverse complement strand
CTTATGAAAAATAATATTAGGAGTTTTGTGGCATGTTGTATGAATATTAATACAACGTTACGCGCAAAGTCTCTGGGATGTTAATGGAATGAGTTTGGAGTGTTTGGACGAACATTTTCATGTCGCTGGGAAGTTGATGGCAGGTTTATTAATCTCCGTGGAATGTTACCGTCTTACAATTTAAGATGTGACTTTATTGGGATATTGGTGTGCCTTGAAGGCTATTATTTATCCATCAAAGCTCCATGAAATATCCATGATTATACCATATGACGTCTATGTGACATCTATTAATACGTCTAATGGATGTCGAATGGAAGTAAGAAATGCGGAATTGTGGATGTCTAGTAGATGTCTATAGGAGATTACATGGACATCTAATAGAGGTTTCGAATCTCCATGATGGACGTCTACTGGACATCCATTAGAGGTTTTTGTTCTGTGTGGGATTGTTACGAGATATCTAAATGAAAAATTTCCTGAGCGCTGGATTGGCCGGGGAGGTCCAATAAATTGGCCTGCAAGATCTCCCGATCTATCTCCTCTGGATTATTTTTTATGGGGGCACATGAAATCTATGCGGATAAGCCAGTCAATCGGCAGCAGTTATTAAATAAAATAACAGACGCTTGTAATAATATACGTAACGATGCGGAACTTCTTTTGCGTTCTACATGGACAGAACTCCTACTATTAGTATCAGAAGACTTTCGGCGCAAACTAACGTCTCTAAAACGACAATTTGGAAAATACTGCGTGATTATGATTTATACCCATTTCATTTTATGAATGTTCAAGCTCTTCAACCAAATGATTATCCTGCACGCGTCAATTTTGTTTTTTCGCTATAACTTCGAAACAAGCCACTTTAGGGCATATGTGTATTAAGACTTTTTGACTTAGAATGACACAAAGAATACACAGTTTCAGTGTGGACATCACGTTGCGGGACACCCTGTATATTTATGCCAAAGGCAATTCTCAGGTCCATATATTTGGCCCTTCATTTACAATAAAATACAAAAACGTTGATATATCCGGATTGTACATCGTTTGTACACGAATGTACTATGATTTTTAGTGTTTGTACATTCTTGGTTAATTAAAAAAGAAATAAAAATATTTTGTTAACAAGACTTCTAAAAGTTAGCCCCTCATTATTTCAAAAATAATGATAAATCACAGTTTATTGTGCTTAATCAATTGTACATCATTTGTACATTCTTAGTAATTGATTTATTTTTTATTTAAATATTTATTTTTTTGTTTAAAATATAAATAAATAATTTTTATTCGAATTCGGCGGTTAAATCTTCAAAGTGCGTTTACATTGGCGTCAATTCTACCAATGTCAAGACTCAAACATAGTAGCCAACTGTTAAAACAAAAAATATCGCTTTGGAATACTTTATGTAAATGCTCTGAAATTCTTTACGTGGATTCACTTTGACAGATTTGGTTATGTCGTGTTGCATTTGTGTGCTGTATTGGTATGATTTATGTGTTTATTTTTTACCTATTATTACAGTGAAACTGTTCGAGAGCGAGGCGAAATTAGAAAAGTGTGTGCGAGGATCTTTTGGTTCGCGGAAAATAAATCGTGATAGGCCGGTGGCCCGTACGTCACTGGCTACGTCACGGCCTCGCGCGTGCCGGCAGCCGTTTATCGCGCGGCTAACCGACAAAGTTGTTTGCGTGTTTTCGTGTAAAACTTATTTGTCACATGGGCTTCAAAAGTCAAAAAACACCAAAAAACCTTAAATAATAATAGCGATAAGAACATTGTTTTTCGACTTTGATCGCGATGGAATAATAATGCGAAGCCCATGTGACAAAGAAGAAATTAATTTAAATGTAATTTAATGCAATCTCAAACAGAAACGTTCCAAAATGCCGCATCGTTCAACTGTTTCGCTAGAAGAGAGGATTGCGTTAGTTGAAAAATATATTGATAATTTCAAAAAAAAACCTTATCTACAGCTACCTTATCTATATCTACAGCTAATATTTGGAAACTGATGAGTAATGAGTTAAATAGACGATGGTCTGCTTTCAATGTTTATATGAATGTAAGTCAAAACTGAATGGATATTTTATCCACGGCTTTATCCAACAAGGGAATACCTTTTTATAACGACACTAATGTCACATGCAATTCTACTATGAATTTGTCGACAAATAACAACCACGAAAATCTAAGTGAATTTGAAACAGAATTACATGATTTAGATGAGTTTAAAATTCATATTACAAATGAAGAATGGAAACAGATGAAAGGACCAATTATGCAATATAATGAAAATAGAACATATCCGATTTTACAACCTGGTGTATGGACAGACATTTTATCTCTTGCTCTTTATTATCAAATGGAACTTCCTTGTGCATTTGTTTTTAAACATTCAAAAATTTATGAAAGTTCAGGCAGTCTCCATTATTTACGCATTACAGGACACTGTAAAAGTAAAACATGTAGAAATCCAATTTTCTGTTACTTACAATTGTTAGATAAAAATCCAGGAGATACTGATTTTGATTTAACAGTTAAAACTCGCGATACTATATGGGATAATAAACATGAAGATGTAAAACGACCATTTCGAGGATTGAGATGTCAAAAAATCAGGCAAGAAGTTTATTATCAAGGATGTGGTAACTGGCAAAAAAGTCAAATTGCAGTTGATACTAAATTTGGACATCGTGTTGGACCACATATTCCCAATTTAAATGTTCTCCGACAAGCTAAAACAGAGAATGTGAATAAAAAACTTGGAGTTGAACCTTCAGATGGGCAAGACATCATAAATACTATTGAACAAATGAAATATAAAGTGCCTTACCATGGATTTATTCATGAAGTGAAACGAGATAAATTCTTTTTTTCTTTTAGTACATCTCAATTATATGCTTATAAAAAATACTTAAACAAAATAAAGAAAAATTCAGTTATACAAGTTGATGGGACAGGAAGTATTATCAAGCCTCTCACACACTACGATGGATCAAAATCGGGTCATACCTTTTTATATTCTATAACAATAAATTTTAATGGGACAACTCTTTCAGTTCATGATATGTTAACTGGAAATCAAGACACTAATATTTTATTAGGATACTTAATCAAAGGCAAAGATTGGGTGCACCAAAACCAGCCACCGCTGTATGTGATTCATCAAGAGCTTCGTTAAATTCGTTATCGCTGGCTTCTAATTACCAAACGATTAAAGCTTATACTGAAAAGTGTTTTTTGTACTCATCTAAAAATAATGAGTATTATTATCGATCTACGATTAATACATACATCCGAATTGACGTAGCTCATTTGATGAATATGGTTCGTAAATGGCCGTTTTAAAAATATGCGACATAAAACAGTTCGTCGTTTTTATTTATATGCTTTAGCTCTCATGGTTGATAGCCAAAAATTGGAACGGTTCAGTGAAATTTTTTTGTTAACTTGTACAGTTGCTTTTCATGAATTTTATGATACAAAAATTGAGACGATAATTGGTGAAACTGTAATTGATGCTAAAAAAAAATTGGAAACATATATAGAAAACCGACAATTTTCTATGCATATTGAAGAGAATATCATTTTTGATAATAAAAATAAAGTACATTCTGAAAATTATAGAGATGATACAATGTCATGTACTCATCAAAGTTACATTAAAGAATACATCGATAATTTGTTAACTATTGCTAAGAGTTCGAAAACTCTGGGTACAGAAACCAATCCATTCTTTTTTAATGATTTTATTGACAGTCTTTTACCACTTGTGTACGAGTTTCCATTATGGTCTTCTGCTGCTCTTCCTAAGTTTACAAGACGTGCAAGTACTGTTCCAGTGGAAGGACATTTTAACGATTTAAAAAATCGAGTATTGAAGAATTATCCTGGGCTTTTGAGGGCAGATAAATTTTTGAAAGTGATATTTGAAGACCATTCTAGTAGTGCTACAATATCAACATCAAAATTAAAAATTTCTAATCAGGAAAAAATCTCAAATATTGAGTCACCGGTAAGAATACTATCAAATTTAAATAATTCGGAACTTGTTTTGTTATCACATGGATTCCAAGTATCGAGTATAGAAAATCAGAAAGACTATCTCTTTAATTGTCGAAATTTCTCAGAATCTCTCAACAATGAAGAAGAAATTGTTGATAATAATAATAATAATAATAATCAAATCAATGATCAAAAATTAAGTGAGCAGAAAGAAAACGTAAAGAAAAAATGTAGTTACTATTACAAATCTCAACCAGATATTCGTCATCGTAACAATCACATTAAAGATATTGATAAGTCAATGCTATTAAAAAATGGTAATAATGTTAATCAACCGACTCTAATTGATAAACAACCCTATTTTGCTAGAAATACTTGTCCATTTGACTCTATAATACAAATATTATCCACGGCAGCTATGGATGAATCACAATATTTTACATCAATACAATCAAATACCAATGAAACAATGCAATTTATTCTCAATTTTATTAAAAGAGGACCTTGTGCAGATATTTACAAAGAAAGATGCAGACTTCTAAAACAATTATTTAGCTCCAAACTTCAAGCTATCTCCACTTTATGTGTTAATCACAATATAATTAAAAAAGATGGATTTAGTGCACTTCAAAAGGCATTACTTTTTTCTGAACGTTCGACGAAGTTACTTCAATGCGATAAAAAAAAATGTTCTGAAAGTTGTTCTCATCAAAGAACCTACAATAATCAAATATTTATTGAATTGGATATTCGGGAAAACATCAACGCTGTTACAGGAATAAAGTGCGAATTAAAATACTTTCCGATAAAGTTAAATTTAAATACTGACGAATACAGGTTTAAAAATTCTTTTATTTTTCTAATTATCAAATTGTTCACTTATTTTGAAGACATGATGTCATCTGTTATTTACATTTCTTTTTAGATTGGCAGGAGTTGTTGTCCAACTTACGGGGCATTACGTTTCTTATTGCAGGAGGATTGACAATACTTGGGAACTTTGTAACGATATGAGTACTAAAGTCGTTCGATGCAATAGATTCGAGAAAATAGAACCATCAGCTGTTATATATGTCAAAGTAAGCAGCAAAAAAAAGAAGTACTTTCATCTACATTTAAAGACCAGAGTGACAAGAGTTTCCCAATAAAAGAAACCTTGGATGATTCCGATACTCAATCGCAAGATAACTGGTGCATAATACTTTTATGTTCAGAATAATGGGACAAATCAATTAGTATAAAAAAAATTGTTTTTAAGAGAAAGTATGTGATTATTTACAATGTATTTTTTTAAACAATTATTTGTTTTTCTCTTTACACTAATTGATTTGTCTCATTATTCTGAACATAAAAGTATTACGGTAAGATTATCGAAAACTAAATATTTTACGAGATATTTTAATTTTTATATCAAAATATATCAAATTAAAATATAAAATAACTCAAAAAGTACTTAATGAAAAAATACTTTATTATAGTGTTTTAAAAAGCTTTCGAGATAAGCTACAAGAATGTGCAATAAAAAATGGGGGGTTCCATTTAAGAAAATATCGATCACATTGACTTGGCTTTGAAAAGGTCACTCAAGGTCAAGTTCATATTTTCATCATGTGTCCCCCTCTGAACCCTACAACTTTTGTATAAAACAGTTTTTTCCATCTTGCTTACTTTACGAGATATTTGCGTGCGTTGATTAAAATGACTCACCCTGTATATACAGGGTATATATGTTAAATTATATTATTTATTAAATATATGCCCAGATAGCCAAACCTGCGCAAACAGATTCTGAGCAGAGCCTGCAGTCAATTTTTAATGTCAAAAAAGCAACGATCTCTTTTCACAAGACACAAGGATTATATATTCACATACACTCTAGGCGACCACGCGCTACCCCGATGCCAGCACTATCTGGACGCTCACCAGATGGTTCTGATATCTCACTATGAAATTCTGCGTAACTCAAAAGTATATTCTGAAAATATACGAGAATATTATAAGTATATTCTGAGAATATACAAGAAATTGTACGAGAAATAATATACTGTAAAAGATATTATAGGTATATCCTGAGAATATACGAAAAATAATATTCTACAAGAAATGTTATAGGGATGTTCTCAGTATATTACATATATTACGTATATTCACAGTATCAGAACAGAATATTCGAATGATATCATGTGCTGTTAGGGTATGATGTATATATGTATATATCTACATTATGATAAAATCAAAAAAGATAATATGAGCAATATTATAGATTTGTATTCAAAATATGTACGCGACACAAACAGATATCTGTGTAAAGTCGTTGCTTCTACGAGACGATAGAACAGAAATAGAGTAGAAATCCAACATATTTTCTGTCTCTACATATTTAACACAATGCGAAAAGCTTGTATTTTATTGCTCTTTCCAAAGTATGCACATATCCTTGACAATTACTCTACATAATGATATCGGTAATGTAACTATAAAGCGTTGGTAATATACCGACACTTTTAGTTACACTTAGATGAGGGCGTTCACTCGTCGGAGTTTGCCCGTCGCTCCGGCATCATCTTAAGGAGATCCAAAAGCGACGAGCAAACTCCGACGGGTTTGCGCCCTCATCTAAACATAACTAAAATTGTCGGTATTATCGACACAATTATCGATAATACCGACAATTTTGGTTCTGCCGTTACCGATACTAATATTTATGCACGATTTATGCGTATTATAAAAAGCAACTTCGCATTGTATTCAATATGTTGAAATTAGACAACATCGTATATT
>NW_021849026.1:8288-18618 GCF_003651465.1 Formica exsecta | reverse complement strand
ATCGGAAGACAGATCAAAGCATGGTTTCGCTTGTGATATTTCTATTCTCTGTGATATTTCTATTCTCTGATGCCGAAGTCAATGAGGTCTGGAATTTTCCGGCGATCGGTTGGCCAATAAGTTAGTTGGCCACTCGACAGGCAGTCTAGGTTTTTTCTTGCATAGCTTCATAAAGCTGTTTGCCTTTAGATGATATTAACCTCGATCCCCAGTGTGTGTGTTTTGAGTTGAAGTCGCCTCCTGCTAGAAATTTTCTCCCCAGAATCTTGAAATAACTGACAAATTGGTGTTTTTTAATCACGTGTTTTGGCGGACTGTATACTGCTGACAGGACGAGATCGCCAGCCCATTCTTCAATTTTTATGTTTGTTGCTTGGATTTGCTTTTGGTTGTACCCTTGCAGCTCGGAATGTTTGATCCTATTCCTTACAAGAACAGCTGTTCCCGTCGGGTTTCTCATCCGGGTGTTTTGTATCATAAGTTACCAGGTATATAAATATGAAACCGGAATTTTTGTATAGAAAATACACGTTTATTGTATGAAAATGATAAAAAATATTTTATTCGAAGTATTGCCCATTGCTAGCTATACATTTTTCCCATCTCTCTGACAATTTGTGGATGCCACGCCAAAAAAACTGTTGCTCCTTTGAGGCAAACCAGTCATCGAGCCATTTTCGTACATTTTCGTAAGAAGTTAAGTGCTGCTCAGTAAGTGCGTGTCCCATCGATGCAAATAAGTAGTAATCGGATGGAGCCAAGTCTGGTGAGTAAGCCGCATGCGAAAGTATTTCCCAACTAAACGCCTCAATCGTTTCCTTGACCGGTTTTGCTGTGTGTGATGGTGCATTATCATGAAGCAAAATCATTTTGTGTTGCCTTTTTTGATATTCTGGTCGTTTTTCACGCAAAGCTTGATTCAAATCGATCATTTGTTGTCGGTAGCGTTCAGTATTAACGGTTTCGCCAGGTTTTAGCAGCTCATAATAGATCACACCCTTCTTCCACGTTCTTCGTTTCTCACGTCAAAATCGCTACTTTTGAATTTTTTAAACCACTCAAAGCACTGTGATTTACCAAGAGCATGCTCACCGTAAGCTTCGACAAGCATTCGATGTGATTCTGCAGCAGTTTTCTTCAAATGGTAACAGAAAATCAATGCTCATGTTCAACGCTATTAAAAACTATGCTGTTGTATGAAACTTGTATTGTTGTGAGTTGAAAATCTTTATCAGATGTCAAGACAAGAAAATGGCGCCAATGACGCGGTTTGACGGTAACTACATTGACAGCTAGGGCCATCTATGGGCAAATTTCGGTTTCATATTTATATACCTGGTATGTACTGTCTCGCATAATGCATATATTGTACATATATTGAAATATGGAATTATTAGAAGTATTAGAATAGATATATTTATATATTTGTATATCGGTATATTTCATATGGTGAACAATGAAGAATTGTACCGTATTCTTTCGCATTTAAAATTTCACGTATGTCACGGCATCGTAAGATTTTAAGTGCGAAAGAGTATGGTACAATTCTTCATTGTTTTAAACCTTTAAGTATAATTATTACAAATATAATTATCATATTGATACAAGATTATTTCTCTGAAAAATGTGTTCATATGTACACTGCAATGTAATTGTAAAGTTGATAAATCAGTTAAGAACAAAATATTATAAAATTTTTCTTTTGTGATACAGATAATATACATATAATATGTATAACAATATTTATAATACAATATGCCACATTTGGATATATGCCAAATCACTATCTTCGCTGATGTATTCACTAACTACATAGCCATATAAATGTTTACCGAATCTTCTAACATGTCAACAGTACGAAATTATTATTGCTTCAACAGACACTGCAAATTAATGAATGAGCGTTGGTCATTCCATTACAGATTACAAGATTCTATTAGCGGAGACTATAATATTGAACTCTTTCTTAAAAGATTCTCGTGCTTTGTAAATGGATTCTCTTCAAACATTCGATGCAAGCTGGATTCCTAGTTTGCAAATTAGTGTGGATCTATTACTTTTGTCTGCTTAAAATAAAAATAAACATGATATAATATTAAATAGGCAACGTGACATTAAGATCTCGTTCATACAGCAATCTTACCAGTATAACTGTCATCATCACAATTCAGTCTTTCTTTAGGTTGAATGAGCAGTCAGAAAACACAATACTTAGAAGCATTACCTCATACTGTAGTTGCACAATAGTTATCCCAACATGCGTAGACCCAAAAATGCATTATTTCTTGCATAAAGATCCCACTGTAAATAAAAAAGATTGATTAATGACTTGAAAATTATTAGGTTTATGTTACATATACATACTCTTGTATTTTAAATTATGAAAATATAACAAAAATACTCACCTTTAATTATAATATGTCTTATTACATACATCCGACTTGCCCCCATTGTTAAAGTACCCAAGCTCTTTCATGTAATTAAAGAATGCTTACTCAATGTCACTTCGTAGAAAAAACAAAAGCTTACAAATATATGTTTGATACTACAAACATGATAATGATATATTAAGGGGATCCAAAATCTCGTCTGTTTTACCGACCATAATAATTAATATTTGCTTAATATAAAAGTTTTGCAGTTTGTATGCACAAAATAGAATAACTTCGTCTTCGGAATTGCATGAAAGAATATAGGTGAACGTTTAAAAATGTATTTAAAAGCACAGTAAAAAACATTTCGGTGTGCAAAATTTTGCACATATTATATATAATATATGCTTACAGAGGTAAGCATATATTGTTACTACCTTACGCAAGAAGCCAGTAAAATAACTGTAATTTTTTAGTTTCTTTCTGTTTTTAACATAAACTCGTGAAGTCTCATCTTTGTTTCGATGTGTACTTAAATCGTGGAAAAGGATTTATTATTCTATTCAACTAAAAAAAAGATTTCGATGTGCAAAATAATAATCTTTTGGTCGGTAAAACAGACGAGTTGTGCATCCCCTTAAGGCAGTAAAATACGCATATATAAATATCCAGACCCAGATAACAAAATACTTCCACGGTACTAACCCTGCCGAAAATGGTCGATTAAAACCGATTAAAACATAATTCGTTTTAATCGGTTTTAATCGGTTCAATCCGCGCCCGGATTAAAAAGTAATCGATTTTAATTCCGAACGAACTATTATCGGTTTTAATATCGCTTTCGCGGATTATTTCCAATCTAAAATCATTACATTCTAATCCATATTGTTGTCAATCCAAATAAACACGAATAATCGAATGGATATTGTGGCTGCCGTAGGTCGTCACATTAAGCACAATCCGCGATACAATAGTGCACCCGCAACTTGGCGGCCCACGCGCTCGCGCGTCCGAGCATAGTTCCGGGCGGCGCCGCTACGCGGCGAAGGGATTGAGGTGGATGTATATCACCCAATATTAACCTGCCTGAAGCGTACTAAATTCGATTTGACTATTTTCAATCGGTTTTAATACCGCATTTTCGGTGCAGAAATCCCGATCGATACGGATTATATTTTTTTAAATCCGTTTTAATCGACCATTTTCGGCAGGGAATACAGTGAGCGAACGTCGTACCTCTGCCGAAAATGGTCGATTAAAACCGATTTAAAAACATCCACCTCAATCCGAAATTATTATACGATTTCATAAGTTATAATCAAACCTGTTTTTAATGCAATTGAATTGAAATTTACCATAATCAATCCATAGATAAAAATAATCCCTTTTAATAAAAAATTTCATCATTTCGCAGATGAAAAGTTTCTATAATTAAAAGTTTTTCTTCAATATTTTATATCAATGAAATATAAAATATTGAAGAAAAACTTTTAATTTTGAGAATTTTTGCGGAGCATTTAAAAAAGTATTATCTTATTATTATATTTGGGCATTCTTACATATGAACGCTCTTGAGACGAACCGTCGCGCTCCTTAGTTACGCGTATCTGGCGACTCGTTGCTAACGCACGAGCAGTGAGTGGGGGGCAATAGGCGTGAGCCACGGAATCGGGCCGAAATGTGCAAGTAAATCCCAGCACTGATTTGGATTGACAACAGTATGGATTAGAATGTAATGATTTCAGATTGGAAATAATCTGCGAAAGCGATATTAAAACCGATTATAGTTCGTTCGGAATTAAAATTAATTACTTTTTAATCCGGGCGCGGATTGAACCGATTAAAACTGATTAAAACCGATTAAAACGGATTATGTTTTAATCGGTTTTAATCGACCATTTTCGGCAGGGACGTTACCAGTACGCCGTACTGATACGCGGTACGGCTACCGTAACGCCACAGTGCACTTGACGTAGGGTTAACGATCGTACGCTGTACTCTTAGGCCGGATTCACACCTTGGCAGAAAAGCAGAAAGCAGAAAAGCAGAAACCAATCAGAACTCGCGCTGTTAGTAAACAGTACATTCTGCTTTTCTGCTTCTATCTTTTTGCAAAAGTTCGGGGACTGAAGAAATTCTAAAAATTGAGATAATTGTCATTTTTCGAAATATCGTTACTGTGGAAAGAAATTGGTAAGTATGTGAATAAAACATAAATATATCTTTTTAAGTCTAGTAATAAATTGATCATGTAAGAATATAACATCTATTTATATTCATAACCTGTAATTACTTTAGATTAGGTTAAAATATTTATATATTTTTAAGATAAACTTCTTACACAATTATATGTTTTATATTATTTTTTTTAATGTATTCAAGGATTTCTGGATATATTATGTGCGAAGAAAATTTACAGTTTGACAGTGACATAGAGATATTCTCTCCTAAGACTCATGTTGGCGTGCTATGTAATAAACATTTATATCCAAGTAAGTAAAACAATTAATTCGTGCAATATATGAGCAAACACTTATTTTCTGATTAATATACGATTAATATTCATTAAATTGTCTGTATGTTACATATAAACATATATACTGATAACAGAAGAGACTTATAATACTCAGAAAAATATGGAAGGTAAAGAAGAATTTACGAGTGAAGTACATGAGCAAGATGAGAATACAAGCTATATTGACATACGTGTAAATATTCAAGATTTTACTGAAGTACTCATTGGCGAAGTTTAAAAACGTCCTGCATTGTACAATATCAAATTATCAATCCAAAGCAGGAGTCGAGTTATCGTTAATCCACTGTGGCAAGAGATTTGTCAAGTCTTTGAAGGTAAATACAACAAATACAATAAAAGTGTATGAGTAAAAATTATGAACAATTTGCGCTAGCACTTCATTAATGGTTAACTAACTGGTTTAGACTATTTTAATAGACTACAGTATTAGGTGTACAAACAAGTTTCCGCCGTTTGACAAAAGTTGGCGCCACCAGTAAGTTATGGTTAAAATTGTCAGATGTAAAACATCCTTATCGTAAGATTGGACATCAGTCAATAACATAACCTTAAAACATTAGTGATTTTTTATCAGAATAATATATTCTTTTGTGTGCGAAAATGTCGAGTTTTGAGCCGAATAAGCGTCATTTGCGGGAACTTTTGATTTACTTCTTCAATTTGAAGAAATCTGCAGCTGAGGCGTATCGATTGCTTGTAGAAGCATATGGTGAGGCTGCCTTAAGTGAGAGAAGTTGTCATGAGTGGTTTCAAAAGTTTAAGAACGGTGAATTTGACATCGAAGACAAAGAACGTAGCGGAAGGCCGAAAGTGTATGAAGACGCGGAATTGGAAGCATTATTGGATCAAGATTCGTGCCAAACGCAAGAAGAACTTGCACTTACATTGGGAGTGACTCAACAAGCAATTTCACATCGGTTGAAATCATTGGGATTGATTCAAAAACAAGGAAATTGGGTTCCATATGAACTGACGCCGAGAAACGTTGAACGCCGATTGTTCACGTGTGAAATGCTGCTTGCCAGGCATAAATGAAAGGGTTTTCTGCACCGTATAGTCACTGGTGATGAAAAATGGATCCACTATGATAATCCAAAAAGGAAGAAATCATGGGGACCACCTGGCCATGCTTCAACATCTACAGCTAAGCCTAATATTCATGGAAAAAAACTCTTGTTATGCATTTGGTGGGATCAGCTTGGTGTCGTGTATTATGAGTTGCTCAAACCGAACGAAAGCATTACTGGGGCTGTCTACCGAACACAATTGATGAGATTGAGTCGAGCACTCAAGGAAAAGCGCGCCCACTACTCCAGACACGACAAAGTTATTCTCCTGCATGATAATGCTCGTCCACATGTTGCGGCGCCGGTCAAAACCTATTTGGAAACACTCAGTTGGGAAGTTTTACCCCAGCCGCCGTATTCACCAGACATTGCTCCTTCTGATTTCCACATGTTTAGATCGATGGCGCATGGCCTGTCTGAGCAACACTTCACATCATATGAAGATACCAAAAATTGGGTCGATTCGTGGATAGCCTCAAAAGATGATGCATTCTTCCGACGCGGTATCCGTACGCTGCCAGAAAGATGGGGAAAAGTAGTGGCAAGCGATGGACAATACTTCAAATAAAACATTAGGTTCCGTTCTTTCACAATAAATGCCCAATTTTTGATAAAAAACGGCGGAAACTTATTTGTACACCTAATAATAATAAATTACAATTCTTGAAAATTTCCATTTAGATTTTATATTATGTTGTGAGACAAGCTGTGAAAAGCTGTTCACCCTGTGTGTGAATGTTAAAATTATCATTTATTATAATTTTATATAGATCAGATACCAGTTGAAGAATTAAAGAGACGCTGGAAAATTCAACGTGATCGATATATAAAGATCCGAAGTGATATGAAAAAAAAACTACCCAGTGGATCATCTGCAGCAGCCCAAAAACATCCTAACTATAAATATTATGAGTTAATGTCATCTTTAGATGATAGTATGGAACAGCGAAAGTAAGTATGTCACATTTTGATTAACATTGCAATTGATGCTAAAGAATTGATGTTAAATGAGACACTCATTCATATCATATTTTATAATTTATTTTAGGCATGTGTCGAATATATGTCTCAATAGAAAATTACAGCCGCTTACTTCATCATCAAATTATAATACTTCATTGAGAACTTCTCACGTTGACAGTCCGCTTTCATCATATGCTCAAGTTCAACCTCCGCTTACATCACCTACAGCTGATTTTTCGTTATCCAATACATGTTCTCAGTCTTTATCATCTTCTCCATTGACAAGTTCCGAAAGTCACAATTTTAGTAAATCATCAAGTACAGCTTTAAAAATCCAAATATCAACTTCAAAACCTTTTAAATTAATAATAACTTTTAATTATATGTTGTTTTTCCATTTTAGAACGCTCACGACGATCTACTACTATCGAAGACAAATTATTACGAGAACTTTCAACTTTAAAAGAACCAACACCACCTGCAGTAACAGACTCGGTAGATCTATTCTGTCGCAGCATTACAGATACTTTACGGATGCTAGATCTGAAAAGCAGATTATCAACTGAAATGGAAATAATGCAGTTACTCCATGATAAGTTATACAAGATTCAAAAATATATTGTTTTTATTATAATAATATGATATTAAGAAAAATACAGCAATATTATTAATAGTATTAAAAAGGAAGGATTTCCTGTTTTGGTTATGTGATTAAAGAATTTATTACGTGTTTAGTTTAAAAATATAACAAATGTTTCATTGTTCAATATTATGTTTTACTACATGAAAAAATATGTTCCTTTTTTTAAGATTATAATATTTATTGTAGACAAACGTTCGGTACAGATAGAAATGTTATAAAAGATCTTATTCTTGCATATTCAGTTTTGCACATAGATACATACATAAGCTACATACATAAGTTTATTATGTAAAAAAATGTTTTCTTAACATATACATGTTTTTTTAAGGTAAAGTCTCTCTCATGCTTATGTTACATGTTAATATTCTGAACAGCTTCGTGTTGTCAAGATACCGCTCCTTCATTCGTGAAATAATTAACAAATTTATTTCTTATTGTTATAGCATTACGTTGTTCATGTATATCTATGTTAGCAATATCTCTCAGAGCTCCACATTCATTGTATTCTATTCTATCAAACATATATCGTCGTAACATACATAAGCTACATACATAAATTTATTATGTAAAAAAACGTTTTCTTAACATGTACATGTTTTTTTAAAGTAAAGTCTCTCTCATGCTTATGTTACATGTTATTATTCTGAACAGCTTCGTGTTGCCAAGATACCGCTCCTTCATTCGTGAAATAATTAACAAATTTATTTCTTATTGTTATAGCATTACGTTGTTCATGTATATCTATGTTAGCAATATCTCTCAGAGCTCCACATTCATTGTATTCCATTCTATCAAACATATATCGTCGTTCATTCACCGGTTTCCTTAATTCATGCTTCATTACAAAATTATGAAGGCAAATCGATGCCTTGACAATTATTATTCTTCTCCTCCGATAATCCTTGATTATCGACAGTTTTCAAAGATGCTATAATTGGTTTACGGAATATTCGCCATCGAGATGCCAAAATACCAAATGCGCTTTCAATGATACGCCGTGCTCGATTTAACCGATAATTAAAGATTCTTTTTTCGTAAGTCAGAGAATTTCGAGAAAATGGCCGCATCATATATGTTCTTAATGCGAACGCTTCATCTCCCACCAAAACAAATGGTAAATTACAATTCTCTGAAACATTTTCAGGAGAAGGCACATTTAATAAATTGTTTTCAAAAGCAATACCTATTTCACTTCTTTGAAATATTCCTCCATCGCTCTGACGCCCTTCTGCTCCAATATCGACAAGACTAAAACAGTAATTCGCGTCACAGATAGCCAACAATACTACACTATGCAATGCATGATAATTATAAAATGTCGAGCCAGAATGGGGAGGTGCCTAAAATATTTATTTATATTAGCGACCAAAAAATATACGTATACTAGCTTATAGGCCCGCGCTTCGCGCGGGTTTCTAAGTCTGGGCTTCTAAGTCTATCCGTCTTTAATATTTTATCTGGCATATAATAGATGTTATATTTTTTATTATTTATTCACATATTTTTTTTAATGATTGACGTACTGAAAATGCATGATGCACACCTCACCACCCGATGTGATGAGGTAGTGTGGGACTCTCACCCACTAAAAACTCCTCCTCTGCGCGACCACCTCCGCCCTTCTCTTGTGTTGCAAAGATCCGTTTGCGCATGACTTCCTGGGACACAACAGTCCTAACATTTACCTCCCACGTAATTCACACATGTCCTTCTCAGTTTCCTTCCCCCGACCCTCCCCCCTCCTTTTTTGTGACTCTTACTTTACATATAATATTTTTTATATATTTTATTTTTTAGTCTTCTAATTTTTTTTAACGACTGAATTACCTACCGCTGACCTACTATTATTAGCTCTCATTCAATTTTTTAATTCTTCAATTTATAAAACCTCTCCGTATACAACATTTTTCGTAAAATATTTTGAATTTCCTTTAATGAGTTGTCCTTGATTGCTCAATTCATCAATCTTAATTTTTACACAATCCCTTTCGATTGTTCTAGAAAATGCTACATATAGTTGACCATGAGCAAATACGGGATGTGGCAAATAAATACCAACTTTTTGTAACGTTTGTCCTTGAGATTTATTTATTGTCATAGCAAATGACACTCGAATAGGAAATTGTCTTCGTTTAAGCTTAAATGGAATTTCCCTATTATTTGGTAAGAAATCAATCCTTGGTATGAAGATAATCTGACCTCGGGAAGAACCAGTTAGAACTTCTGCATAAATAAGATTAGGTTTTAAATCAGTTACAATGAACCTTGTGCCATTGCAGAGTCCTTTTTTAGTATTTAAATTTCTTAATAGGATAATTGTTGCATTCACTTTTATTTTAAGTTGATGAACTGGCATCCCAGAAAGTGTCACAGAGTTTAAAAACTCAGTCGGAAAATTCAATTGCTCCTGTGGATCATCACTCACAATAGAGGGTGTGTTCCCTTTTTGCCGGCGTTACAACCATCCATGACGTCATAACAGTTCACTGCCGCAACGTTCCGAAATTACTTTGGCACTGTCAGTAGCATTATGATTTTATATTTCGGAACGACTTTGCAGTAATTATATTGCAGTGAAACATAATAACAACAAACATGGACAAGCATCGTAAATTATCAATTTGCTTAATAGCATTAGAAATTTTAAATGAAAGCAGTGATAGTTCTTCCGAAGAAGAAGAATATAACATTACATCTAACAATTCTATTTTATTGCACGACGCCATGTTGCACTGTAACTGCTTCACCT
>NW_021849026.1:4182-7987 GCF_003651465.1 Formica exsecta | reverse complement strand
GTAATTTATTTTATAACCAAAGTAATTATTAAGAGAATTATTAAGAGTTTAATGCCAAGTAAAATATTTATAAGATTTACAATTTAAATTATTTTTTAACATTTACCATTTTTAAATTCTTCAATTTCTCTATCTTGCTCTATTTCGCTATCTCCAGCAACACTTTTAATTTCATGTTCATTCTTTTTATTCATTAATTCGTTTTCATTTTCATTTGATTCATTTATTTCTAAAATAAAATAATTATTAAAGTAATCTATTTTATAACCAAAATAATTATTAACAGAATTATTAAAAGTTTAATACCAAGTAAAATATTTATAATATTTGTAAATTATTTTATTTTTTAACATTTACCATTTTTAAATTCTTCAATTTCTCTATCTTGCTCTATTTCGCTCTGTCCAGTAACACTTGTAATTTCATGTTTATTATTTTTATTCATTAATTCCTTTTCAATTTCATTCGATTTATTTATTTCTTTTATCTTAATATTTAATATTTCCTGTTTCGATCAATTTATTTACTTTATCAATGACATTAAACATATGAAACCAGCAACTTATGTATATAGTCATTTATGAAATGACTCACGTCACTTATTTATATATTCATTTATGAAATGAGTCACGTCAAGTGATATTAACTCTTATTACCCATAAGGGGTGTTTTTTTAAATTTGGCAACAACATAAATGTATATTTGTGCGTATGTGGATGCATGTATGAGTGCGTGAGAGGGTGGGTGAGTGTGTAAAATTAAAACCACATAGTAGCCATCCCCGAAAAATTTGCAAAATTTTGACACCAATTTCGAGAAAATCGGTCCATAAATATGAAACATAGTGTGTAGGTGCGTGGGTGGATAGGTAGGGGTGTAAAACTAAAAAAAAAATCACATAGTAACCTTCCCCGAAAAATTAGCAAAATTTTGGTACCAATTTTTCGAAAAAATCGGTTGTCCGTGTGTAAATGCATATGTGGGTGCGTGGGTGGATGGGTGGGGGTGAAAAAGGTGATGTTACAAAACCCCCCAAATAGATGGGTGGGAATGTAAAACTAAAAAAAAATCACATAGTAGTCTTCCCCGAAAAATTAGCAAAATTTAGGTACCAATTTTTCGAAAAAATCGGCTGTCCATGTGTAAGTACGTATGTGGGTGCGTGGGTGGATGGGTGGGGGTGTAAAACTAAAAAAAAACTACATAGTAGCCATCCCCGAAAAATTTGCAAAATTTTAACACCAATTTCGAGAAAATCGGTCCATAAATGTGAAACATGGTGTGTTGGTGCGTGGGTGGATGGGTAGGGGTGTAAAACTAAAAAAATATCACATAGTAACCCTCCCCGAAAAATTAGCAAATTTTTGGTACCAATTCTTCGAAAAAATCGGTTGTCCGTGTGTAAGTGCATATGTGGGTGCGTGGGTGGGTGGGTAGAAAATATTTCTTCGTACAATGTAAATGTTTGTACAAATGTTTGACATATTTCTGAAATGTTTAATAAATAAATTTTTTATAATAAAATAATTGTTTTTTTTTAATGTATGTACAATTTTTAATAATAATCAAAAGAGAAAAAAGGGGAAAGAAGCCGGTACGGAAAATATATTCTTGTTCAGGTACTCTACTGGTACTGTAAGGCCGGATTCACACCTTGGCAGAAAAGCAGAAAGCAGAAAAGCAGAAGCCAATCAGAACTCGCGCTGGTTTCTGCTTTCTGCTTTTCTGCTGTTCTGTTGATTCACACGTATTATCTTTGACATCTTTCCTAAGTGTAAGCTATTTTAATCTTGTGAATAATTACATTAATAAAAGTGTTCGGAAAAATTTTTTAAAAATGGAAGAATACCGTAACAATAAATATCGTAGGTTTTTGTTCACATTATACGCTTATTTATTATTAAGACGTCGAAGAATGTTGAAAAGACGTACTGTTTGGGTACGAAGTATATTCCGTGAAAAACAAAGAGACAAAGTTGGTGCATAAGAACTTATTAAAGAAATGCGTTTGACCCAACCTGATAAATATTTCAACTATTTACGAATGACATCAGAACAATTTGATTGTTTACTTGGTCTCATTGGGCCATATATAACCAAGTCAGTAACTATACTTCGTACACCTATACCAGCAATAACAAGACTTGCTTTGACATTACGGTAAGAAAACTTATTATTAAAGATATATTAATTATTTATTAACTTATATTATTTATAATATTTAATAAATTGCTACTTGCAGCTATCTTGCATGTGGGGATAGCATGGTATCACTTAGTTACCAGTTTCGAGTAGGCCAAAGTACAGTATCGAATATAATATTAGAGACTACTACAGCAATTTGGAATATTTTACAACCAATTATTCTCAAACAACCAACAGAAGATGATTGGAAGAGAATTGCTAACGAATTTAACAATATGTGGAATTTCGTCAATTGTATTGGTGCAATAAACGGGAAACGTATTGTTATTCAGGTAAATAAATACGTTTTTATGTATATATATTACGTATGTATATATATATATATATATATATATATATATATATATATATATATATATATATATATATATATATATATATATATATATATATATATATATATATATATATATATATATATATATATATATATATATATATATATATATATATATATATATATATATATATATATATATATATATATATATATATATATATACATACGTAATATATATACATAAAAACGTATTTATTTACCTGAATAACAATACGTTTCCCGTTTATTGCACCAATACAATTGACGAAATTCCACATATTGTTAAATTCGTTAGCAATTCTCTTCCAATCATCTTCTGTTGGTTGTTTGAGAATAATTGGTTGTAAAATATTCCAAATTGCTGTAGTAGTCTCTAATATTATATTCGATACTGTACTTTGGCCTACTCGAAACTGGTAACTAAGTGATACCATGCTATCCCCACATGCAAGATAGCTGCAAGTAGCAATTTATTAAATATTATAAATAATATAAGTTAATAAATAATTAATATATCTTTAATAATAAGTTTTCTTACCGTAATGTCAAAGCAAGTCTTGTTATTGCTGGTATAGGTGTACGAAGTATAGTTACTGACTTGGTTATATATGGCCCAATGAGACCAAGTAAACAATCAAATTGTTCTGATGTCATTCGTAAATAGTTGAAATATTTATCAGGTTGGGTCAAACGCATTTCTTTAATAAGTTCTTATGCACCAACTTTGTCTCTTTGTTTTTCACGGAATATACTTCGTACCCAAACAGTACGTCTTTTCAACATTCTTCGACGTCTTAATAATAAATAAGCGTATAATGTGAACAAAAACCTACGATATTTATTGTTACGGTATTCTTCCATTTTTAAAAAATTTTTCCGAACACTTTTATTAATGTAATTATTCACAAGATTAAAATAGCTTACACTTAGGAAAGATGTCAAAGATAATACGTGTGAATCAACAGAACAGCAGAAAAGCAGAAAGCAGAAACCAGCGCGAGTTCTGATTGGCTTCTGCTTTTCTGCTTTCTGCTTTTCTGCCAAGGTGTGAATCCGGCCTTACAGTACCAGTAGAGTACCTGAACAAGAATATATTTTCCGTACCGGCTTCTTTCCCCTTTTTTCTCTTTTGATTATTATTAAAAATTGTACATACATTAAAAAAAAACAATTATTTTATTATAAAAAATTTATTTATTAAACATTTCAGAAATATGTCAAACATTTGTACAAACATTTACATTGTACGAAGAAATATTTTCTCTCGTAATAATTAATAGC
>NW_021849026.1:0-1162 GCF_003651465.1 Formica exsecta | reverse complement strand
CTTTCAATTTCTTAAATGGAAACCCCCATTTTTCATTGCATATTCTTATAACTTATGTTGAGAGCTTTCCAAAACACTATAATAAATAAAATACATATAAGTAGAGGCTCTCGATAATAAAATTAAATATAATATATAAAAAGGCAATTAGAGCCACGCGCGGTAAATAGTGCGCACAATGTTAATAATTAATATAAATTAAAATATATTAATATAAATTCAAAAGACGTACGTTTCAACCCTTTATTTGGGTCATCTTCAGCGCAACGAAATTAATTAAACTAACGCAACTTAACGCAACATAATTTTAAAATAATAAACGGACTTAAAAAAGTATAGAGCTCAAAATCTCCCGACATCTTCGCATTCCACATTGATGAATCCATCGTTTCGTAGTGAAGGTGGCTTAACGGTTGTTATGTAGTAAATTAGACTTCGGATTACAAATTCTCAAGTCTGTACATACTGTGCCTGTTAATTGAGTAGGAAGATGTGAGAGACTCGCACAAATATAAATAAAACAAAAGAACAAAGTTGACACTCACGGCCAAAATTCACGTTCCACATATTGAGTGATGATATGCTAATGACGTTAAGACTAATGTTAAGACCGACGCTAATGACGTTAAGACTAATGTATAAATCGTAAGACCGACTCACTAGCTATTCGACTGAGAAATGACAACAATCAAACATAATACGGTGACAAGACACTAATCAAAAAACAATAACTGTCGTGACAATAATAAAAAGAAAATTAAAAAACAATGTATGTCATAACAATAAATAATAAAAGTCAGAATAATAAAGTCAAAGTAAAAAATGATAAGTAAAACAACAAGATAATAAAAGTCCCCAAAAAACTAAGTAAAACTAAAAAACATAAAAGTAAAAATGGTAAATAATAACGAAAATAAAATTAATAAAGGGAATACGTTAAAACTGTAAAATTAATATAATAACAAAGAGGTTGTCACTAAATTATGTCATTAAACTAAATAAAAACCAAAATCAAATCCTGGGAAGCTTATCAAGCACCGCAAGATACACATCAGGAAGAGTTTCCGTGTCCATCTGCAAATTCAAACCGTTCTTCTGCCTTTTTACTCCCGACTGCTGCCAACCGCAGGTTGGCAAAAGACGGAGGGAGTATGCGTTTCAC
>NW_021849025.1:0-1982 GCF_003651465.1 Formica exsecta | reverse complement strand
AGATGTTGATCAAGAAATTCAGCGATTACAAGAAGAAGCAAATAAGAACGCGATAGAATCGAACGCGCAAGCGCAATACAACCCGCGAAGAGAAACAAACGGAGCAACCGACGATGTCAGGGAATTACTGCGTGAAATGAGAGAGGAAATGAGGCGGGAAATTAGAAATATACAGGTCGAGATATACGATTTAAGAATTAGAGGGCCGTAACCCCGGCAAAACAATACGAGCATAGAACTCCGCCGGGAGAAAGGACCGACACCGCATACGATTTCACACTCGACGATGTATGACATCGAAGAGGATGCGGATTTTTACCATTAAAGGAGGTTCGCGGAATGATTTCGAACGGATCACCAAATAAACTGCAAGAATTTTTGAGCGCGACTACCTATGCGATAGAACACATCGACCCGTTAGACGAGGTAACGCTATTAGGAACGGTATTATGTACGAAATTAAAATGCAGAGCGATGCTAGATTTTCAGACGCGTAAAATTCGAGATTTCGCACAGTTGAAACAAGAATTAGAGGCCTGTTACGCAAGTAAGAATAGTACGATCCATCTACAAATCGAATTCAATATGCTAAAACAAAAACCAGGAGAAAGCGCATGAACTTACGGACTTAGAGCCGACAAATCAGCTATGAAGCTATACGAATCAATGATGGAAGGATGCAATCATACGGTAGAAAATAAACGCGCAATAATGGAAATAATACAGCAGCAAGTCTTAGAAAATTTCCAAAAAGAATTGCAGGATGATATAAAAACGATTGTCCGATCGGGAGGATATGCTACGTTGCAAGAAGCAATAGCAGCGGCCAGCGCGGAAGAAAAGGTTAAGGGACCGTCCGCGACCAGCACGCGAAGGAAAATAAGTTTCATACCGACCTACAAACAGGAATATAAAATAAACGTGCAATGTGCCAAAAATGTGGAAAAAACAGGCGCAGCGACGACCCGCAATCGAATATCGCGTTACACACGTGAAGCGTGCCCCGCGAACGCATACAGGACTAGACTTAGTCGCTTTACCTATGCGAGAATCGAAAAAAGAAAAAATAAATTTATTGTTCGACACGGGAGCCGCTATATCACTAATTAAAGTAAAGCATTTAAAAGACGAAACGCTAATAACAGAAGATAAAATAGCGCTTACAGACAGGACAGGACACAAGGTATATACGATAGGAAGAATCAACGCTACAATAAATTTAAACGACGGCAGAATCAAACACAGAATATATGTAAAATGATTTATGTACGTTGTTAAGGATGACTTTCCGATAGAATATGACGGAATACTAGGCGTTGATTTCCTACGAAAACATCAAGCCACTTGCAATTATAAAACAACGCAATTAAAGGTAGGACAGCATATCTTAAAGCTTTATCCCTATCTAAAAGTGACATTGAAACCATGTAGCGAAACTATAATACAGGTCGCTACTGATAAGAACACGATAGGCGTGATAAAGGCAGAAGAAACAATACCAGGAATATTTATAGATAATTGCCTAGTAGAACCTACGAATTACATATGTGCAGCAAGCATTCTAGATACAACGGATAACATAATCGAAATGTTAATGCCGCAAGTAAGTGTAGAGGAAATCGAACGAAGTGAAACAGAAGAAATTAACGTAATACGAACGCCAAATAAAGAGGAAGTAATCCCGCGTAGTGAAAAAGTATTACGATTATTACGTACACAACATTTAAATAAAGAAGAAAAGAAAATGATAATGGAAATCTGCAAGGATTTTAGCGACGTGATGCATCTGGAAGGAGAACCACCATCGCGCACAGACACCGTCGCGCATAAGATTGCAACGCAAGCAGATAGCTCACCGGTCAACATACGGCCTTACCGCCTGCCGGAGAAGCATAAAGAGGAAGTAAATCGACAAGTCCGAGAAAAAATAAAATGAAAAATGTTAAAAAATGAAATAATCCGACCAAGCACGAGCCAATGGA
>NW_021849024.1:3263-10801 GCF_003651465.1 Formica exsecta | reverse complement strand
TTATTAGTATGAGTAAGACACCTTTTACTATGCCGGGAGAGGGAGGGAGGAAGGGAGAGAGAGAGAGAGACAGAGAGAGAAAGAGAGAGAGGGAGGGCGCGAGAGGGAGAGAGAGAGAGGGAGGGAGAGAGAGAGGGAGGGAGAGAGAGAAGGAGGGAGAGAGAGGTACGAAGAGAGAGAGAGGGGGAGAGAGAGAGAGAGAAAGAGAGAGAGAGAAAGAAAGAGAGCGAGAGAGAGTAATATCACGTAAACAGGTGAATGGAACTTAAGGACAGTTTTAAAAGTTAGGTAGGGTAGAGCGGGGTCAAAAGTAACACGGGGCGAAAGTAACAACTAAAATATCTATAGATATATAGTAGATATATACGCGTGCGTTGGTCAGTGGATGAAGCTAAACAACCTACAACATGTCTCAATACGTCTGCGGCCTTGGTACTGAGTGAACGTGTACAGTGACGAAAATATATTTTCGAGGTCATAAAGTATCTTTTTCCGAACGCAATCATATTGTTCAAGTATTTCGTACGACGAATCCTAATGATTTTAAAAACTCGCGATTCAACGCGCTGAGCTTCTTTTTAGCGTAACCAGATATCTGATTATTGTCACCCGATACCGCAGTCACTCGCCTTCTCGCAAAAATATTGTCCCTCGCAAAAATATTGTCTCTCGCGTGCTCCGTGCTTTCGTTCAACACAAGCATTTCATTTGTCAAGCACTTTATTTTTGCCGCCGTCGTATATGCAATCTTACGGTAATTTCTTCTCCTCGAAAATCGAGCAAATGTCCTTCTTGATCAACAATGTGTATCGTTAAATCAGTAATGCTCCGTGCGACGATCGGTAGATAAATGATCTGTGCTGGCGTTTCCGATATCTTATATCCTGGCGGCACGCTCGGTGAAAATTCATGTATCGTGTGTACGCGTTTGTCATTGCTGTACGCGCCAGTGGTTACGCTGCATTTTATACGAATAATATTTACGCTAATAATATTTATCGGTACATCCGATTCGTGCCATTTCCGAGGCTGTAATATACGATTCGATGAGAATCCCAACAACGATCCAACATTATTGTCACCAAAAATCATCATCCAAAAATTATTGTCACTAATTGACATCACACTTGCAAAAACAAGTGTGTAAAAAAATTATTGTCACTAATTGACATCACACTTGCAAAAACAAGTGTGTAAAAAAATTTGTCACTAATTGACATCACACTTGCAAAAACAAGTGTGTAAAAAAATTTGTCACTAATTGACATCACACTTGCAAAAACAAGTGTGTAAAAAAATTTGTCACTAATTGACATCACACTTGCAAAAACAAGTGTGTAAAAAAATTTGTCACTAATTGACATCACACTTGCAAAAACAAGTGTGTAAAAAAATTTGTCACTAATTGACATCACACTTGCAAAAACAAGTGTGTAAAAAAATTTGTCACTAATTGACATCACACTTGCAAAAACAAGTGTGTAAAAAAATTATTGTCACTAATTGACATCACACTTGCAAAAACAAGTGTGTAAAAAAATTTGTCACTAATTGACATCACACTTGCAAAAACAAGTGTGTAAAAAAATTTGTCACTAATTGACATCACACTTGCAAAAACAAGTGTGTAAAAAAATTTGTCACTAATTGACATCACACTTGCAAAAACAAGTGTGTAAAAAAATTATTGTCACTAATTGACATCACACTTGCAAAAACAAGTGTGTAAAAAAATTATTGTCACTAATTGACATCACACTTGCAAAAACAAGTGTGTAAAAAAATTATTGTCACTAATTGACATCACACTTGCAAAAACAAGTGTGTAAAAAAATTATTGTCACTAATTGACATCACACTTGCAAAAACAAGTGTGTAAAAAAATTATTGTCACTAATTGACATCACACTTGCAAAAACAAGTGTGTAAAAAAATTATTGTCACTAATTGACATCACACTTGCAAAAACAAGTGTGTAAAAAAATTATTGTCACTAATTGACATCACACTTGCAAAAACAAGTGTGTAAAAAAATTATTGTCACTAATTGACATCACACTTGCAAAAACAAGTGTGTAAAAAAATTATTGTCACTAATTGACATCACACTTGCAAAAACAAGTGTGTAAAAAAATTATTGTCACTAATTGACATCACACTTGCAAAAACAAGTGTGTAAAAAAATTATTGTCACTAATTGACATCACACTTGCAAAAACAAGTGTGTAAAAAAATTATTGTCACTAATTGACATCACACTTGCAAAAACAAGTGTGTAAAAAAATTATTGTCACTAATTGACATCACACTTGCAAAAACAAGTGTGTAAAAAAATTATTGTCACTAATTGACATCACACTTGCAAAAACAAGTGTGTAAAAAAATTATTGTCACTAATTGACATCACACTTGCAAAAACAAGTGTGTAAAAAAATTATTGTCACTAATTGACATCACACTTGCAAAAACAAGTGTGTAAAAAAATTATTGTCACTAATTGACATCACACTTGCAAAAACAAGTGTGTAAAAAAATTATTGTCACTAATTGACATCACACTTGCAAAAACAAGTGTGTAAAAAAATTATTGTCACTAATTGACATCACACTTGCAAAAACAAGTGTGTAAAAAAATTATTGTCACTAATTGACATCACACTTGCAAAAACAAGTGTGTAAAAAAATTATTGTCACTAATTGACATCACACTTGCAAAAACAAGTGTGTAAAAAAATTATTGTCACTAATTGACATCACACTTGCAAAAACAAGTGTGTAAAAAAATTATTGTCACTAATTGACATCACACTTGCAAAAACAAGTGTGTAAAAAAATTATTGTCACTAATTGACATCACACTTGCAAAAACAAGTGTGTAAAAAAATTATTGTCACTAATTGACATCACACTTGCAAAAACAAGTGTGTAAAAAAATTATTGTCACTAATTGACATCACACTTGCAAAAACAAGTGTGTAAAAAAATTATTGTCACTAATTGACATCACACTTGCAAAAACAAGTGTGTAAAAAAATTATTGTCACTAATTGACATCACACTTGCAAAAACAAGTGTGTAAAAAAATTATTGTCACTAATTGACATCACACTTGCAAAAACAAGTGTGTAAAAAAATTATTGTCACTAATTGACATCACACTTGCAAAAACAAGTGTGTAAAAAAATTATTGTCACTAATTGACATCACACTTGCAAAAACAAGTGTGTAAAAAAATTATTGTCACTAATTGACATCACACTTGCAAAAACAAGTGTGTAAAAAAATTATTGTCACTAATTGACATCACACTTGCAAAAACAAGTGTGTAAAAAAATTATTGTCACTAATTGACATCACACTTGCAAAAACAAGTGTGTAAAAAAATTATTGTCACTAATTGACATCACACTTGCAAAAACAAGTGTGTAAAAAAATTATTGTCACTAATTGACATCACACTTGCAAAAACAAGTGTGTAAAAAAATTATTGTCACTAATTGACATCACACTTGCAAAAACAAGTGTGTAAAAAAATTATTGTCACTAATTGACATCACACTTGCAAAAACAAGTGTGTAAAAAAATTATTGTCACTAATTGACATCACACTTGCAAAAACAAGTGTGTAAAAAAATTATTGTCACTAATTGACATCACACTTGCAAAAACAAGTGTGTAAAAAAATTATTGTCACTAATTGACATCACACTTGCAAAAACAAGTGTGTAAAAAAATTATTGTCACTAATTGACATCACACTTGCAAAAACAAGTGTGTAAAAAAATTATTGTCACTAATTGACATCACACTTGCAAAAACAAGTGTGTAAAAAAATTATTGTCACTAATTGACATCACACTTGCAAAAACAAGTGTGTAAAAAAATTATTGTCACTAATTGACATCACACTTGCAAAAACAAGTGTGTAAAAAAATTATTGTCACTAATTGACATCACACTTGCAAAAACAAGTGTGTAAAAAAATTATTGTCACTAATTGACATCACACTTGCAAAAACAAGTGTGTAAAAAAATTATTGTCACTAATTGACATCACACTTGCAAAAACAAGTGTGTAAAAAAATTATTGTCACTAATTGACATCACACTTGCAAAAACAAGTGTGTAAAAAAATTATTGTCACTAATTGACATCACACTTGCAAAAACAAGTGTGTAAAAAAATTATTGTCACTAATTGACATCACACTTGCAAAAACAAGTGTGTAAAAAAATTATTGTCACTAATTGACATCACACTTGCAAAAACAAGTGTGTAAAAAAATTATTGTCACTAATTGACATCACACTTGCAAAAACAAGTGTGTAAAAAAATTATTGTCACTAATTGACATCACACTTGCAAAAACAAGTGTGTAAAAAAATTATTGTCACTAATTGACATCACACTTGCAAAAACAAGTGTGTAAAAAAATTATTGTCACTAATTGACATCACACTTGCAAAAACAAGTGTGTAAAAAAATTATTGTCACTAATTGACATCACACTTGCAAAAACAAGTGTGTAAAAAAATTATTGTCACTAATTGACATCACACTTGCAAAAACAAGTGTGTAAAAAAATTATTGTCACTAATTGACATCACACTTGCAAAAACAAGTGTGTAAAAAAATTATTGTCACTAATTGACATCACACTTGCAAAAACAAGTGTGTAAAAAAATTATTGTCACTAATTGACATCACACTTGCAAAAACAAGTGTGTAAAAAAATTATTGTCACTAATTGACATCACACTTGCAAAAACAAGTGTGTAAAAAAATTATTGTCACTAATTGACATCACACTTGCAAAAACAAGTGTGTAAAAAAATTATTGTCACTAATTGACATCACACTTGCAAAAACAAGTGTGTAAAAAAATTATTGTCACTTACTTTGACTCTTTTTTCAGATGCTTGTCTTCGAGCATACTCGATGGTTCGATTTTTGCTTCATTAGATTCCACATTGATTGTATTTTCGACAAGTTATTTTGGAGGTTCGATAATTGGTTTAAAGTGCCTCTCCAATGCGACGTCTTCCTCCATTTGACCGGTTTTTAAAGAACGATATTTTTTGCGGATCAATTCGCTCGTTTTTACCATTTCTCTCGCAATCTTCTCACGATCGTCACTGTCAATCGTCGTCGTCATGTTGCGCTCGGACGAAAATTTTTAGACGTTGCTCGATTGATGTGTCGGTAGCGACTAACCACTTTACGGTATTGCAAAATCGTTAAATCCTTTTCGATATCGTTCATTAGTCTGTAAATTGTATTTATCAATCACTAAAAATCCATATTCGTGTTGCCAACATTTCTGACAGAATGCGCGAAAATTGTCGTAAGACATGTCAGTATTTACATGATCGTTGTATACATGTTTCAAGTTTGTACCATTTTGTTTAAATAAAATCAGTAAATTTGCATTGTCCCGTATAAGATGCTTGGGTATCTTGGCATACGTTTGACAAAGATAGAAACAGTCGATGCTCGAGTGTCGACCCATTGCAAAGTATTCTCTTATCGTATCTTGCTTATCGCATGCCACGTCGTCAAAGATAAAAATGGAATTCGGAAGCGCCTCGCTCGGTGGAATAACGTCACTATTATTAAAGAATGTAAAATAACCAATTTCATTGATCAATAATAGGAAATTTTCCAAGTATCGATATTTCGGTTGTTGAAGTGATTTCGAGTATACTTACACATTCTCGAAATGTACACCGTGTGGATTTTCTATCAAACTTATCAACATGTTAGTCTTACCGCAATTCGAAAGACCTCAAATGATACCGCGTATGGTAGTCGGCAGCATGTTTCCATGCTTGCGTATTTCTTTCTCGGACATTACTCGTGTTTTATCGTCAAAATTTATCACTTTGATTATCGTCGCTTGTCGCGCGAACCGCATGTTTGCTCTCGCGAATCTGAAATCAGATTTCGAAAATGATTCATCGGGGCCCTATTTATAGAGGCATACCGAATCGAAACCGCTCAGTCTCAAAAATGTTTCTTCTTCTATCAGTTGACAGCGATATTCTCGAGCTTACCACCGAGCAGTTACAGATTATCCCCAAGGTTGTTTTACTGCGAGACTTTGACAGCTACGTGGAACAATTGTGAGACAAGCTTCTCGAACATATAAAAGCTGACTCAGAGGTTCAACAGTATCGTCGATGCACGCGACATTATAATTTGCCGTGGCAACAAACACATTTCGACGGTCCAACACCGTTAATAAAAGATTGTGACAAATGCCAGCAAAAATTATAAGAGGTAGTGGTTTGTTAAATCGTGCTATAAACGCACTTCCTATCGAATTACATATTCCAGGCTATCAGTTTTGCGGACCGGGAACTCATTTAGAAACGCGATTGGCTAGAGGCGATCGGGGTATCAATCCATTGGATGCCGCGTGTCGCGACATAGCTTATTCTGGAAGCAACGATCTCGGTCAACGACACGTTGCGTAATATACTCGCCACGAAAGCGCGAACACGTATTACCGCGAGAGATTCGACTCTTGGCGAAGGAGCAGCCGCTACAGCTGTTTGGGCGGCTATGAAAGCAAAGACAAAATTCGGTATGGGGATGAAAACAAAAAAATCATCGATGAAGAAAAAGACTGCGAAAAAACGAATACTTCCTATAGCGAAGCGCGGTGGTATCTTACCCATTTTACCATTATTGGGAGTTCTCAGTTCGTTGGCTGGCGGAGCAGCGGGAATCGCGTAGGCGGTGAACGATAGCAAGGCGGCGCAACGTCAGCTCGAAGAAATGCAAGGTCATAATCGAGCCATGGAAGGTCACGGACTTTATCTCGCTCCATACAAGCGTGGACGAGGGTTCTCAACAGTGGCCAAGAGAAAAAAAAACGTCAAAATAACGATAAAAATGCATGCCGGTGTAACAACCAATGTACAATTGGAACAACTTGCAAGACGTATGCGTATACAATTTTTTAGAGGCGTTTTCATGCGCAATAATTTACCGATAAACCGGTATACGGCGAAATGAGAGCGGTATCGTCAATTTGGATGACATCGATGGTTTCGGTACTCATTGGATTGCGTATGCAAAGAGGGGAGATCGTGTAGTATATTTCGATAGTTTTGGAAATCTTCGACCGCCCAAGGAATTAGTGCGATATTTTGGACAGAATGTTGCAAATATAGAATACAATCACACGGCCTATCAAAATTATAATCAAAGTATTTGTGGACAATTGTGTCTTCGATTTCCTCAAACGGTCGATGATCGATGTGAATTTAAAGCCTGACAATTCACCGTCGCGACTCAGTATTCGTTCGACAGTTTTCCAACATGTCACTCACACTTACGTTGACCGGCAAGAGTAGCGTTCTTGCTGTAAGCTACTTTCCAGCTATAGATTTAAACGATGGCGATTACGAGCTTAGTTTAACGGAGTTTGAAACTTATCATACGATATCGAACGTGAATTCTTGGAATAATAAATTTTATTTTGATAACGACGATAAGGAAATTACGATTCCCGAAGGATCGTACGAATTACA
>NW_021849024.1:0-938 GCF_003651465.1 Formica exsecta | reverse complement strand
GACGTTATTATTGAGACCTTGGATGCGGACTATGAAGATATCACTTCGTTAAATAAGCTAGATGTTACTAATACTATGCGCTGTGAAAAACATTTGAAAAATTGCGCTTTACAAAATGTATTTAAAATATTCAATTGGTGGACGAATCATCATAAAGATTCATCCAAACATTATTTAGAATAATGTTAAGTTAAAATATATTTTATTCTCTTTTATTCTTCCCTTTTCCTCTTTCTTATCCCAGTATGCGAGTATTAAATTTCAGTACGTTAGATAGCGCGAAGCCGTTCGATAGCCGTTCGAAAGCTGTTCGAAGCCGTTCGATAGCCGTTCGAAAGCTGTTCGAAGCCGTTCGATAGCCGTTCGAAAGCTGTTCGAAGCCGTTCGATAGCCGTTCGAAAGCTGTTCGAAGCCGTTCGATAGCCGTTCGAAAGCTGTTCGAAGCCGTTCGATAGCCGTTCGAAAGCTGCGTTCGATAGTTCGATAGCCGTTCGAAAGCTGTTCGAAGCCGTTCGATAACCGTTCAATAGTCGTTCAATAGTCGTTCATAGACGTTCGTCGAAAGCTGGCCGTTCGATAGTCGTTCAAAGCCGTTCGATAACCGTTCGATAGCTGTTCAAAGCCGTTCGATAGCCGTTTGATAGCCGTTCAAAGCTGTTCGATAGTGGTTTACATATTATAATAATAATACATTCATATTTAAAAGACTTGTAGACAATTGTCCGCGGGAACGTGCTACCTTTTGTCTTCTTATCATGTGCTGAAGGTAAGCGTTCTTTGTAACTGATACATCCTCTACTCTAAAATGTTTAAACGAGATGATGTCTATCCCGTTGTGTCCGTCATAACGTTTCAAGCAGTGAGTAAAGTGAAGTGAATAAAAATGCCAATGATTCGCCTTAATCTGGTAAGTAGTGTTCAGTGTTTTTGTGTGCGAG
>NW_021849023.1:0-201 GCF_003651465.1 Formica exsecta | reverse complement strand
GAAACGTTGTTCCTCAATTTCTTTGATGTGTTATGAAAATTTTAGTCAAGTTTCGCTTACAGGCTCGTAACTAAGTAGTTCCGAACAAAGGAAACTTGCGTAGATAGCGATATTAGCCCTGTGCGCCGAGAAGCGTTGTCCCTCGATTTCATTGACGGTTATGAAAATTTTAGGCAAGTCTCTCTTACAGGCACGTAACTA
>NW_021849022.1:0-506 GCF_003651465.1 Formica exsecta | reverse complement strand
CAATAATAACTCCTTTATTAAGCATTATAGAAAAAAATGGTACAGGACTTTTTTGTTCGGTTTACTGTGCTCTACGTGCTCACGAGCGTTGTCAAGGGTGCTTTGGGACACCCTGTATATATATTTGGGGTAGAGTGGGGGTAGAGTTGGCGCCTCTCTGATAATCTAGGACTCTAGTGCTCGGTAGACGAAGGATATTCCGGAAAAAGGGTAAAGTGTCGCCGGAGAGGGATGAATTCACAGCAACTGGGGTCCAAAGGTTGGACCACAGCTGTACAAACTCTAAACAAAATCTAAATTCGTCTAGTATTGATAATAATAATAATAGGAATAATAGTAATGTTTCAAGTGATTGCAGGAAAATAGATTGTGGATTATTAAAGTTGACTGACTAGGAAACTGTCAGCAACGTGCAAATGCTTGACAGGGATTTCTTTTATTATTAAAACTGATGGAATAGAAACTGAGGTAGTGGTTTGGGGCAAATGGGCTGTCAGTCAATTGTT
>NW_021849021.1:0-475 GCF_003651465.1 Formica exsecta | reverse complement strand
AGTTACGTACCTGTGAGGGAGATATACCAAAAGTTTTCATAACATTACAAGGAAATTGAGGAACAACGCCTCTCTGCTTACAAAGCTAAGATCGCGATGTACGCAAGTTTCCTCCGTTCGGAACGACTTAGTTACGTACCTGTAAGTGAGATATACCGAAAGTTTCATAACACATCAAGGAAATGGTGGAACAAAGCTTCTCGGCACACAGAGCTAAGATCGCTATGTACGCAAGTTTCTTTTGTTCGGAATGACTTAGTTACGTGCCTGTAAGCGAGATTTGCAGACAACTTTCATAACACATCAAGGAAATGGTGGAACAAAGCTTCTCGGCACACAGAGCTAAGATCGCTATGTACGCATGTTGCCTACGTTCGGAACGACTTAGTTACGAACCTGTAAGAGAGATAAACCGAAAAGTTTTCATAAAACATCAAAGAAATTGAGGAACAAAACTTCTCGGCACACAAAGCTA
>NW_021849020.1:0-213 GCF_003651465.1 Formica exsecta | reverse complement strand
ATGATTACTTATTTCATACTGATAAAATGCAAAATGAAAGTTCCAGTTTTTATTTTATAAGACGTTTATACAAGGTGTCCGACATGTAAATAGCCAAACGAAAGGTGGAGGTAGATTGGATCCAACTGAGTCGAAAAGTCCTGAACCATTTTTTTTTATAATGTTTAGTAAAGGAGTTATTATTGAGTAAAGTCTGGCCAATCAGCGCCGATC
>NW_021849019.1:2385-2708 GCF_003651465.1 Formica exsecta | reverse complement strand
ACAATTAAAGTGTACGATAAGAATAAGATACATTAAATGCGATAAACTAAACTTCTCCGAGTATGAACTGTATGTGCACATATACATGTAGTTTAGTGAAACAAATAAAGTAAAATTTGTACATATCTTTCATTATATATGATGCACAATGGAATGGAAAGAGGAAAAGAGAAAGAAAGATAATTTAAGTATAATATCATTGCATTTGTTTATATATGCTTTAATTTTAATTTTATGTTTTATATACTGCAGTTATATTATTATACAACAAAGTTAGTTATAAAATATAATTATTATATAAATACAATATATATATAATAAAC
>NW_021849019.1:0-2076 GCF_003651465.1 Formica exsecta | reverse complement strand
CGGTATGCTTAGTTAATTTACTTATCGTGCATTCGATGCTCATTTATATAATATATTAAATTAATTTATATAAATTATTTAAAATTTGAAAATTGTTTTTCTATATTTCTTTTAATCCATTATATATTTTAATTATCAATAAGTGCTGTTCTTACAATATTCTATCAGCTTGTAAGTTATAAAATTTAATTTATTCTTTTTTTTATTTGTGTATTCTTCCTCTCGTAGTCCGATTAAGAAAATTAGAAATTAAAATGTTACATAAACTAATATTCTAGTATCTTGTGTAATATATCTTGTATTTTACACATGACATGATCTAATATTTTATTTTAATGTAAACTCTTAACAAAAATTAGAGGATTACTTAATTTTTCTTAAAAAATGCAAAATTCGGACCGCTGTAACTTTATTAAAAATAAACAAAATTTAAATCCAAAGAAAGAGTTTCGAAGCTTGAAATCTCTATTTTTAACAGGTCACTATTTTTTGTGTTTTTGTTTGGTAATTTTTACATTTAGAAAACTACTATCTGAACAATATGAGAAATTTTCTTCTTACTTTATGGTGCTGTTACGTGCCCCCAAAAAATCTGCGAAAATTTTCGACTTTCTAATATGAAAGCTTAAAGCTTTTTTTTACGAAATTATTTTTTTTAATGTTTCTAAGATTTTTTGTTACTGAGTTATCATGGATTAAATAAAAAATGAGCGTTTTAACTTTGATTTCTCATAACTCCGTTATCAAATATCAAGAAATATAGAAAAATTTGTTGCTATTGTTGTTGACGTTTAGTAAAGGTAATGTACTATGAGTGCACTAAAAAGCAATATTTTTATCGTTAATTGACCTTTTTTTCGTTTATTTTTTTTATTGCTAAATGAAGCAATTTCACAATTTTCTGTACGTTTTGCCTCATAAAATCATAAGAGCTACCATAAAAAAAATCTTATAGCTATTCGGCAAATTTTTTTTTAAATGCAGGGTGCTTAAGAGTACAAAAAAAACGTGAAGAATAAATTTTTTTGCTGTTCTATATAATTGTTTTCTGGATTAAAACGAAAAATCACTAATTTTTACGTTATCTTCATCTATTTGCATCATGTTTACATGTTAAAAAAAAAGTGGCATTTATAACATTAGATAGAGCAAAGTTTCAGCTTTAAAAATCTGTTTTTTTTTGCAGTACGATGGTATTTAATGGAGTTATGAGCAATCAAATTTAAAATGATCATTTTTTATTTAATACGCAATAACTGAGTAACAAAAAAATCTTAGAAACATTAAAAAAAAACGATTTTGTAGGGAAAACTTTAAACTTTCTCATTAGAAAGTCGAAAATACTTGTAGATTTCTTTGGGGAGCGTGACAGGCCCATGAAGTAGGACGAAAATCCCCCATTTTGTCCAGCTCGTAGTTTTATATATGTAAAAATTAACAAATTCACAGAAACTCAAAAAAAATGGTGACTTCGAAAATAGAGATTTTAAACTTTAAAACCCTTTTTTAGATTTAAATTTCGTTCATTTTTAACGAAGTTACAGCTATCTGAATTTTACCTAATTTTTAAGAAAAATTATGTGTTTCTCTAATTTTTGTGAGGAATCTAGTATCTATTAAAAAATATAAGTAAATTGATCGATTTATCTAAATCTTATTTTATAGATGTCTCGTATAAAAAGCTTTTTTATTAAAAATTTCAAATTTGGAAGATAAGAAAAGGAAAAGAAAGTATGTATGTTAATTATCAAAAACGTTAAATTTTTAAAATACAATAAATAAGAAAAAATGTAATTTTATATTAAACTGACAAATTTGTATAAGTTATACACAATATTTTAACGATACGTGGTAGTATTTTATTATTTTTTTATTATCATGCTTCTGTTATTACCAGTAGATACGCCAGATGTAAAAATTATTTTCTCAAACTTTAATTTTTTGTGCATTTTATAAAAAAGCAATTTGCTCAAAAATTCAAGACAATATTATAAGAATTGTGATACACACAATTTAATAGAGAGCAATATTTAGTAAATATCTATGAATATAAAATTCAGAATTAGAAATAAAAGC
>NW_021849018.1:16015-17807 GCF_003651465.1 Formica exsecta | reverse complement strand
GCGCTTCACATAATCACCAGCATCGGACGGTGAGTTGCGCCGCCCATGCCTGCCTCGCGTACGCGGCCCGTAATTCGTTAACTGTTTTGGCAGGCAATAGGCGTGAGCCACGGAATCGGGCCGAAATGTGCAACTAAATCCGAGCACTGTTCTAGAAGGATCCAGAACGTATGACTCACTTTCTTTTGTCTTAAAGGAGCGACAATTATGATAGGAGAAATTCGCGGTAATTTTTTGATTGACGGGGGCTGGCAGTCCCTGATTGGGCGCCACTGATGTCAGTTTAAAGCGCAGTGATAGGCTTGGAGTGTCGAAAGGCTCGCAGCTCCCGATAAGCTAGAGCAAGAGCAACTGCATCGAAAGCGGTCATCTCTTTCATCCCGAATTCTCAGAAATTATCGATCGGCCGAGCCGTATCTCCTATCGCTTTAAATTAAATCTCGTTTAAGGCGCCTCGTCTTCCATCGTCTTTAATTCAATTTCGAACATCCCGCCCGCTTCGCCAATAGCAATTGGCAAAATTTATCTTAATTTGTACATAAGGAATCCCGTGAGTTAACGTTACTATGGCGCGATGTCAAGAACAATCCCGTCCGTTGCTTGATCGAACGACCGGTGACGGGTCGCGCTTGCCTATTATTAACACATAACAATACGAGTATACAGGAGGAGAATAAAATTAATACAATAATATGCATGCCGCAAATTCTTAGTTAAACGCAAACCGCTTGAGCGATCAAACTTGAGTCTCTTCGCTCGCAGAGCTATCGGCAACCGGCAAAAGAATGAGCTTAACTATAGGCCGGGTTAATTCCGTGGTAGTCGTACGGAGGGTCACAACACGAATTTGACCATCTTCTCCGGGATGGATCCGAATGATGCGTGCCAAGGGCCATTTCATTGGTGGCAGGTTTTCGTTTCGGATGAAGCATAATCGGCCGACTGTGAAGCCCGATTCCTTGCTCCACCATTTAGGGCGATGTACTAGCGAGTGGAGGTATTCCTGGGACTATCTTTCCCAGAAATGATCCCGCATTTTTTGAAGGAGCCGCCAACGGGCGAACTGGTTCATCGGCTTGTCCAGCGTGGAAGGTTCAGGTATGGCGGTCAGAGCAGATCCCACGAGGAAGTGGCCTGGCGTGAGAGCGGAGAGGTCTTCCGGATCATTTGAAAGAGCTTGAAGAAGTCTTGAATTAAGGCACGCTTCTACCTGAGCGAGGAGAGTGCTCATCTCCTCGTAGGTCAGGGTTGCATCTCCCAACCCCCGCCTCAAATGATGCTTGAGAGACTTGACGGCCGCCTCCCAAATTCCGCCGAAATGAGGCACAGTTCTTTTGCGCACATTTTTTTTGCGCACATTTCTTTTGCGCACATTTCTTTTGTGCACATTTCTTTTGCGCACATTTCTTTTGCGCACATTTCTTTTGCGCACATTTCTTTCGGGCACAGTTCATTTGCGCACATTTCTTTCGGGCACAGTTCATTTGCGCATATAAATTTTAGTTTTAAATCTGAAATAGGTTTGGGTTAGGTTAGGTTAGGTTATATCTTCCGGAAGTGGAGCCCCCCCGTAGGGGGGAGGGCGGAAACCACTGTGTCCACGCATATACTTTACAACGCGAAACGAGATCCCTATAATTGTTGTGTGGATGGGAAAGTGTGCAAACGAACTGTGCGCAAAAGAAATGTGCGCAAAAGAACTGTGCGCAAAAGAACTGTGTGCAAACGAACTGTGTAAACGAACTGTAACAAAGGTTTATTTACCAAATAAAGTTAATAATAAATGTCAAAA
>NW_021849018.1:11169-15982 GCF_003651465.1 Formica exsecta | reverse complement strand
GTGTGTATGTATTCCAAATTATACAAAAATATGTGTTGTGTCCAAAAACAACGTGTTCAATTGAACGGTGCGCAAATGAAATGTGTCCAAACGAATTGTGCGCAATTGAAATGTGTCCAATCAAACGGTGCGCAACTTTATGTGTCTAATATCACAGTGTGCAATTGCAACGTGTCCAATTGTACTGTGCGCAAGTGAAGGCTTCTCAGCAGAGCCTACCTTTTTCAAGTTCTCGTACGAGCGAGCGATGCGCCCGTAGAAATCGAACTGCATGCTGATAGCAGCTTCCATGTCCTTACTCTTCTTGAGGTTTTAGATGCAAGTTCTTTGGAGAAGCACAAAAGAACTCACCACTGGCACTGCACTAACTCCACGTACCGGCACCGGACACAGAGGATCCGGCTCGAAGGACCAGCAAATGTTAGCGAGAGAGGTGGACGCGAGAGTGAGGAGCGCCGCGATATTTGATCTCGATGAATAAGGATGACGTGGAACCGTCGGAAAGACGAGCGTCTTGACAATATACAATTTAATGAAATTATATCTAATATTTCCGCAAGCAACGGTGGGATAATCTCGTACGAGGAGACCGCACTGTCGAACAATAAGACCACACAGAGAATCGGTGGATCGCGGGCCGCGAAAGCGCACTGGATTCATTGTCGCGACGGAACTTAGCCGAGCAGCGCGAGAAGAACTACGTGTACGCGTCGATTACTTTTTGTCAAGAGCCGGCCACGCCTTGTGCGCGCCTCTTTTATCATCTTGAATCCTTCTAGAAGGATCCAGAACGTATGACTCACTTTCTTTTGTCTTAAGGGAGCGACAATTATAATAGGAGAAATTCGCTGTAGTTTTTTGATTGACGGGGGCTGGCAGCCCCTGATTGGGCGCCACTGATGTCAGTTTAAAGCGCAGTGATAGGCTTGGAGTGTCGAAAGGCTCGTAGCTCCCGATAAGCTAGAGCAAGAGCGACTGCCTCGAAAGCGGTCATCTCTTTCATCCCGAATTCTCAGAAATTATCGATCGGCCGAGCCGTATCTCCTATCGCTTTAAATTAAATCTCGTTTAAGGCGCCTCGTTTTCCATCGCCTTTAATTCGATTTCGAACACTATGAAAGATTGTTATTTACTATCAATATTTTTATTTACACTACTTTTATATTAACTTGATGGCTTTTTGTGATTTAGTGTCATGTATTCATTGCTTTTATTAATTTTTACATATACTTTATTATTTGTTAACTTTGTACTAGACTGTTTATTTTTTATTGATTCTTCAGCATCTACACTGAGAAAAAAAAATTGGTTGTACGGACTAAATTTGTATAGTTGTTTGATCTAATGGTTGATTTAACAATTATTAAGTTCCATTAAAAAAAGTATAGTTCATTTATGTCAACGATCAACAATTTTTAATCAAGAATTAACTAAACCAACTTAATCAAATTATTTTGTTCGAAATACTAATAGCATTTATTTGTTTTTGTGTGCCATTTAGTTACTCAGGTAATATATTTGTTTAAATTTCAAGTATCGAACTGACTAAACAATGCCGTGAAGATTGATAAATATTGTGTATTTTCAATCAAACGGTTAAGTTAGATACGACAAAATTTTTGTTAAAACAAATGGCAGATTTCGTCAATTTCAATTTTTAAAAATAACAAAAAGTTTTGTATATCTTAAAAAATTTTTTGATGGATGAATCAAACGCAATCAAAAATCAAATAAATTAATTGTTTGTTAAAATTTCTAGGTCAAATAAAAATTTAGTTGTTTGATACATGATTTAGTTGAAAATCAATATTATTTTTCTTCATAAATGACTAAAAAGCATGATTAAATATCACATCATTATCGTATAACGTCAACTATTTGATGTGTTTCCTTTGACTAAACGAAACTGCAGTTCAATCGTTTGAATTTTGTTAAATTTTGATCACTGTGCAATGCATAAGCATATAGATTCGAACTACGGTCTGTATGTGCAATGCAGGCTATCGAAAAATTAGGAATCCCCAATACGTAACCTGTCACCATTGATGTGATATGAAATAAATTGTTATATAATAAGAGAAAATTTTAATAATTTTTTTCTTGATTTAGAAAAAATAATATATTTTTCTTTAAAAATAAAATGTATAGTAGTAAATTAATTGTCATTGATATTAACGATCGAAATAAGTCCATCTAGTACTACATTTATCCAGTAAATTTACATGAAATGTGAAATGTTTAGTTATCAATTATATAAAAGAAATAAAATAATAAATATTATAAATAAAAAATGCAAATTGAGATTTATACGAAATCATAAATGTATTTTTTTATTTTAAGTTTTAACTCGAATCAAAATTTACAGTATTTTTATGCATTCGTTAGTCTCATATAAATATTATTTTCTTATTCTTCATTCTGCCAATATAACATAACAGCATTATGTCTACAACACAAAATATTAATCAGACAAATATCATTTGTGGCTTAAAAGCTGCGGAATAGTTAGTTTAATATATTACATTTATCATGCACTTTGTATTTGAGAAAATTTTGCTAAATGATTTTATGTGCATTATCCTGAAATACAATACATATGTAGAACATTTTACTTATTATAAGTCATAATTTCAATACTTTCAATAATGGTTTTTGTGTCACAGAAATGGGTTCTGATATTTGACCAAATTTATAATATATTACGGTCTATTCTTCACTGTACAGTGTAACTCTTGCTAATATATAATAGTTAAAAAGAAATAATTAAAAACTTTACACATGTGCAATCTTTTAAGTCGATAGAGATATACAGGGTGAGTTTTTTAACTTGAAACTGTAAAATATCTCGGAAAGTAAGCTTTATCGAAAAAAATGTTTCAAACAAAAGTTGTAGGGTTCGGAGGGGGCCACATGATAAAAATTGTTAAATGTGTAACGGTTCACCTTTCCCGTACGCCGCGGATCAAGGCTCGCCGGTGCCAGGATTCGGGAGAAGAGGGGAACTCCAACTTACTTTACCTCGGTATAAGCGGTTTAAACAATGATGTTTATTTAAGTGATTCTCAACATCTAACACTGAGTACAATGCAACATGCGGGAGCGGTGCGTACAGAGTTTCGCGTGGAGTCTCCTGGATATGATGAAATATTGACAGCGTTCCCAAATCCAGACGGGATCTCAATGATAACTTTGCAACATCTAAGAAACAATACTATAATCAATTTAACCTTAGAACGGTGAACATCACCAGAGAAAGAAGAGATTTTGCTATTAAGAAATCTAATATGGACAGATCAAGCAAGCATTTTTACACAGAGTGAGAAATCAACAAAATCTTAAAAAAACCATTAAGAAACCTATAAAAATTCACAGTGAGTCCGATAGTGATGGAAAATCTCCAAACGCTAGAAGTATGAAATCAGTTGAATTATGAAAGATCTGCTGTGAAACGCTAGAGGAATTAAAAATAAAAAATAGGACAAATTAACAATCATCTTAATGAATTCAATATGTTATGCATCACACGGAAACAAAGTTAAAAGAAAGTGATAAACTTAGATTTCCAGTTTTGTAACGGTTCACCTTTCCCGTACGCCGCGGATCAAGGCTCGCCGGTGCCAGGATTCGGGAGAAGGGGGAAACTCCAACTTACTTTACCTCGGTATAAGCGGTTTAAACAATTATGTTTATTTAAGTGATTCTCAACATCTAACACTGAGTACAATGCAACATGCGGGAGCGGTGCGTACAGAGTTTCGCGTGAGCGGTTGTTGTTCGCAATGCGACATGCAAGAGCGGTGCGTACAGGAATTCGTGCACAGAGTTTCGCGTGGAGCTCGGGAAGCGAGCGTGGCTCAAGCGGTCGTGTTCTGCAATCGCGAGGTTCGCATGCAAGCAACTGGGGTTATTCTAAGAGGAACAGACAGATCTTAAATGCTACGGGTGTCGCGTGGCCTTGGATCGTAATTCCAACGGCCTGACTACCTTATCTTTAGAAGGACGGGGCGTCGGCTTTCTGCAGCCTACCCTTAGAAGGGCTGGCGCGCTTGTGTAGTCTGAAGGCCGTGCGTACAGGTGGAGTCGGCTCTACAATTATAATGCGCGGTATATACAGTGCGGGCTTACGGTATAATTAGGTTGCGGTATATACAAGGCGGTACTAGAATCTATCAGGACGCGGAGACCGGAGCGGTCTTACTGGTTACGGTATGTGTACAACGGTCTTACAATATAGCAGGTCGCGCTATATGTACAAAGCGGTATTACCATCTAACAGGTCGCGGTATTTATTCGGAAAGATACACGGAGACCAAAGTGGTCTTACGGTAGAGACGGTCGCGGTATATACAAAACGGTCCTACGGTATAACGCGGTACGGACTTATCAACTAGCAGGAGGCGCTCAGCAACCGTCCCAGCAACCGGGAAGACCGGCCTAACTACGGGAAGCCCGTAGCCTGGTGTAACGCGAGGTATCAGGATGCGCCGTCCCAGCAACCGGGGAGCCAGGCCTAACTACGGGAAGCCGTAGTCTGGTATAACGCGAGGTATCAGTATGCGTCGTCCCAGCAACCGGGAAGCCCGGCCTAACTACGGGAAGCCCGTAGCCTGGTATAACGCGAGGTATCAGGGTGCGCCGTCCCAGCAACCGGGAAGCCAGGCCTAACTACGGGAAGCCGTAGTCTGGTATAACGCGAGGTATCAGTATGCGTCGTCCCAGCAACCGGGAAGCCCGGCATAACCACGGGTAGCCCGTGACCTGGTTTAACGCGAAGGATCGAGAATGCGCCGTCCCAGCAACCGGGAAGCCCGGC